>NW_028227279.1:8727870-8956415 GCF_978045245.1 Mus caroli
AATATAAGAAACGCACAGTGTAGTACATAGTATATGAGTGAGTTGCACTGAAAAACTTAGAATATAAGAAACGCACTGTGTAGTACATAGTATATGAGTGAGTTGCACTGAAAAACTTAGAATTTACTGAAAAACCCGCATTACACGAAATGCACAGTGTAGTACATAGTATATGAGTGAGTTGCACTGAAAAACTTAGAATATAAGAAACGCACAGTGTAGTACATAGTATATGAGTGAGTTGCACTGAAAAACTTAGAATATAAGAAACGCACAGTGTAGTACATCGTATATGAGTGAGTTGCACTGAAAAACTTAGAATATAAGAAACGCACATTGTAGTACATCGTATATGAGTGAGTTGCACTGAAAAACTTAGAATATAAGAAACGCACATTGTAGTACATAGTATATGAGTGAGTTGCACTGAAAAACTTAGAATATAAGAAACGCACAGTGTAGTACATAGTATATGAGTGAGTTGCACTGAAAAACTTAGAATATAAGAAACGCACAGTGTAGTACATAGTATATGAGTGAGTTGCACTGAAAAACTTAGAATATAAGAAACGCACAGTGTAGTACATAGTATATGAGTGAGTTGCACTGAAAAACTTAGAATATAAGAAACGCACAGTGTAGTACATAGTATATGAGTGAGTTGCACTGAAAAACTTAGAATATAAGAAACGCACATTGTAGTAGATAGTATATGAATGAGTTGCACTGAAAAACTTAGAATATAAGAAACGCACAGTGTAGTACATAGTATATGAGTGAGTTGCACTGAAAAACTTAGAATATAAGAAACGCACAGTGTAGTACATAGTATATGAGTGAGTTGCACTGAAAAACTTAGAATTTACTGAAAAACCCGCATTACACGAAATGCACAGTGTAGTACATAGTATATGAGTGAGTTGCACTGAAAAACTTAGAATATAAGAAACGCACAGTGTAGTACATAGTATATGAGTGAGTTGCACTGAAAAACTTAGAATATACGAAACGCACAGTGTAGTACATAGTATATGAGTGAGTTGCACTGAAAAACTTAGAATATAAGAAACGCACAGTGTAGTACATAGTATATGAGTGAGTTGCACTGAAAAACTTAGAATATAAGAAACGCACAGTGTAGTACATAGTATATGAGTGAGTTGCACTGAAAAACTTAGAATATAAGAAACGCACAGTGTAGTACATAGTATATGACTGAGTTGCACTGAAAACTTAGAATATAAGAAACGCACAGTGTAGTACATAGTATATGAGTGAGTTGCACTGAAAAACTTAGAATATAAGAAACGCACAGTGTAGTACATAGTATATGAGTGAGTTGCACTGAAAAACTTAGAATTTAAGAAACAGACAGTGTAGTACATAGTATATGAGTGAGTTGCACTGAAAAACTTAGAATATAAGAAACGCACAGTGTAGTACATAGTATATGAGTGAGTTGCACTGAAAAACTTAGAATATAAGAAACGCACTGTGTAGTACATAGTATATGAGTGAGTTGCACTGAAAAACTTAGAATTTACTGAAAAACCCGCATTACACGAAATGCACAGTGTAGTACATAGTATATGAGTGAGTTGCACTGAAAAACTTAGAATATAAGAAACGCACAGTGTAGTACATAGTATATGAGTGAGTTGCACTGAAAAACTTAGAATATAAGAAACGCTCAGTGTAGTACATAGTATATGAGTGAGTTGCACTGAAAAACTTAGAATTTAAGAAACGCACAGTGTAGTACATAGTATATGAGTGAGTTGCACTGAAAAACTTAGAATATAAGAAACGCACAGTGTAGTACATAGTATATGAGTGAGTTGCACTGAAAAACTTAGAATATAAGAAACGCACAGTGTAGTACATAGTATATGAGTGAGTTGCACTGAAAAACTTAGAATATAAGAAACGCACAGTGTAGTACATCGTATATGAGTGAGTTGCACTGAAAAACTTAGAATATAAGAAACGCACATTGTAGTACATCGTATATGAGTCAGTTGCACTGAAAAACTTAGAATATAAGAAACGCACATTGTAGTACATAGTATATGAGTGAGTTGCACTGAAAAACTTAGAATATAAGAAACGCACAGTGTAGTACATAGTATATGAGTGAGTTGCACTGAAAAACTTAGAATATAAGAAACGCACAGTGTAGTACATAGTATATGAGTGAGTTGCACTGAAAAACTTAGAATATAAGAAACGCACAGTGTAGTACATAGTATATGAGTGAGTTGCACTGAAAAACTTAGAATATAAGAAACGCACAGTGTAGTACATAGTATATGAGTGAGTTGCACTGAAAAACTTAGAATATAAGAAACGCACAGTGTAGTAGATAGTATATGAATGAGTTGCACTGAAAAACTTAGAATATAAGAAACGCACAGTGTAGTACATAGTATATGAGTGAGTTGCACTGAAAAACTTAGAATATAAGAAACGCACAGTGTAGTACATAGTATATGAGTGAGTTGCACTGAAAAACTTAGAATTTACTGAAAAACCCGCATTACACGAAATGCACAGTGTAGTACATAGTATATGAGTGAGTTGCACTGAAAAACTTAGAATATAAGAAACGCACAGTGTAGTACATAGTATATGAGTGAGTTGCACTGAAAAACTTAGAATATAAGAAACGCACAGTGTAGTACATAGTATATGAGTGAGTTGCACTGAAAAACTTAGAATATAAGAAACGCACAGTGTAGTACATAGTATATGAGTGAGTTGCACTGAAAAACTTAGAATATAAGAAACGCACAGTGTAGTACATAGTATATGAGTGAGTTGCACTGAAAAACTTAGAATATAAGAAACGCACAGTGTAGTACATAGTATATGAGTGAGTTGCACTGAAAAACTTAGAATATAAGAAACGCACAGTGTAGTACATAGTATATGAGTGAGTTGCACTGAAAAACTTAGAATATAAGAAACGCACAGTGTAGTACATAGTATATGAGTGAGTTGCACTCAAAAACTTAGAATATAAGAAACGCACAGTGTAGTACATAGTATATGAGTGAGTTGCACTGAAAAACTTAGAATTTACTGAAAAACCCGCATTACACGAAATGCACAGTGTAGTACATAGTATATGAGTGAGTTGCACTGAAAAACTTAGAATATAAGAAACGCACAGTGTAGTACATAGTATATGAGTGAGTTGCACTGAAAAACGTAGAATATAAGAAACGCACAGTGTAGTACATAGTATATGAGTGAGTTGCACTGAAAAACTTAGAATATAAGAAACGCACAGTGTAGTACATAGTATATGAGTGAGTTGCACTGAAAAACTTAGAATATAAGAAACGCACAGTGTATTACATAGTATATGAGTGAGTTGCACTGAAAAACTTAGAATATAAGAAACGCACAGTGTAGTACATAGTATATGAGTGAGTTGCACTGAAAAACTTAGAATATAAGAAACGCACATTGTAGTAGATAGTATATGAATGAGTTGCACTGAAAAACTTAGAATATAAGAAACGCACAGTGTAGTACATAGTATATGAGTGAGTTGCACTGAAAAACTTAGAATATAAGAAACGCACAGTGTAGTACATAGTATATGAGTGAGTTGCACTGAAAAACTTAGA
This sequence comes from Mus caroli, assembly GCF_978045245.1. Taxonomy (NCBI): domain Eukaryota; kingdom Metazoa; phylum Chordata; class Mammalia; order Rodentia; family Muridae; genus Mus; species Mus caroli. The sequence continues at coordinate 8,731,506 of NW_028227279.1, forward strand.
ATATAAGAAACGCACAGTGTAGTACATAGTATATGAGTGAGTTGCACTGAAAAACTTAGAATATAAGAAACGCACAGTGTAGTACATAGTATATGAGTGAGTTGCACTGAAAAACTTAGAATATAAGAAACGCACAGTGTAGTACATAGTATATGAGTGAGTTGCACTGAAAAACTTAGAATATAAGAAACGCACAGTGTAGTACATAGTATATGAGTGTGTTGCACTGAAAACTTAGAATATAAGAAACGCACAGTGTAGTACATAGTATATGAGTGAGTTGCACTGAAAAACTTAGAATATAAGAAACGCACAGTGTAGTACATAGTATATGAGTGAGTTGCACTGAAAAACTTAGAATATAAGAAACGCACTGTGTAGTACATAGTATATGAGTGAGTTGCACTGAAAAACTTAGAATTTACTGAAAAACCCGCATTACACGAAATGCACAGTGTAGTACATAGTATATGAGTGAGTTGCACTGAAAAACTTAGAATATAAGAAACGCACAGTGTAGTACATAGTATATGAGTGAGTTGCACTGAAAAACTTAGAATATAAGAAACGCACAGTGTAGTACATAGTATATGAGTGAGTTGCACTGAAAAACTTAGAATATAAGAAACGCACAGTGTAGTACATAGTATATGAGTGAGTTGCACTGAAAAACTTAGAATATAAGAAACGCTCAGTGTAGTACATAGTATATGAGTGAGTTGCACTGAAAAACTTAGAATTTAAGAAACGCACAGTGTAGTACATAGTATATGAGTGAGTTGCACTGAAAAACTTAGAATATAAGAAACGCACAGTGTAGTACATAGTATATGAGTGAGTTGCACTGAAAAACTTAGAATATAAGAAACGCACAGTGTAGTACATAGTATATGAGTGAGTTGCACTGAAAAACTTAGAATATAAGAAACGCACAGTGTAGTACATCGTATATGAGTGAGTTGCACTGAAAAACTTAGAATATAAGAAACGCACATTGTAGTACATCGTATATGAGTGAGTTGCACTGAAAAACTTAGAATATAAGAAACGCACATTGTAGTACATAGTATATGAGTGAGTTGCACTGAAAAACTTAGAATATAAGAAACGCACAGTGTAGTACATAGTATATGAGTGAGTTGCACTGAAAAACTTAGAATATAAGAAACGCACAGTGTAGTACATAGTATATGAGTGAGTTGCACTGAAAAACTTAGAATATAAGAAACGCACAGTGTAGTACATAATATATGAGTGAGTTGCACTGAAAAACTTAGAATATAAGAAACGCACAGTGTAGTACATAGTATATGAGTGAGTTGCACTGAAAAACTTAGAATATAAGAAACGCACAGTGTAGTAGATAGTATATGAATGAGTTGCACTGAAAAACTTAGAATATAAGAAACGCACAGTGTAGTACATAGTATATGAGTGAGTTGCACTGAAAAACTTAGAATATAAGAAACGCACAGTGTAGTACATAGTATATGAGTGAGTTGCACTGAAAAACTTAGAATTTACTGAAAAACCCGCATTACACGAAATGCACAGTGTAGTACATAGTATATGAGTGAGTTGCACTGAAAAACTTAGAATATAAGAAACGCACAGTGTAGAACATAGTATATGAGTGAGTTGCACTGAAAAACTTAGAATATAAGAAACGCACAGTGTAGTACATAGTATATGAGTGAGTTGCACTGAAAAACTTAGAATATAAGAAACGCACAGTGTAGTACATAGTATATGAGTGAGTTGCACTGAAAAACTTAGAATATAAGAAACGCACAGTGTAGTACATAGTATATGAGTGAGTTGCACTGAAAAACTTAGAATATAAGAAACGCACAGTGTAGTACATAGTATATGAGTGAGTTGCACTGAAAAACTTAGAATATAAGAAACGCACAGTGTAGTACATAGTATATGAGTGAGTTGCACTGAAAAACTTAGAATATAAGAAACGCACAGTGTAGTACATAGTATATGAGTGAGTTGCACTCAAAAACTTAGAATATAAGAAACGCACAGTGTAGTACATAGTATATGAGTGAGTTGCACTGAAAAACTTAGAATATAAGAAACGCACAGTGTAGTACATAGTATATGAGTGAGTTGCACTGAAAAACTTAGAATTTACTGAAAAACCCGCATTACACGAAATGCACAGTGTAGTACATAGTATATGAGTGAGTTGCACTGAAAAACTTAGAATATAAGAAACGCACAGTGTAGTACATAGTATATGAGTGAGTTGCACTGAAAAACGTAGAATATAAGAAACGCACAGTGTAGTACATAGTATATGAGTGAGTTGCACTGAAAAACTTAGAATATAAGAAACGCACAGTGTAGTACATAGTATATGAGTGAGTTGCACTGAAAAACTTAGAATATAAGAAACGCACAGTGTAGTACATAGTATATGAGTGAGTTGCACTGAAAAACTTAGAATATAAGAAACGCACAGTGTAGTACATAGTATATGAGTGAGTTGCACTGAAAAACTTAGAATATAAGAAACGCACAGTGTAGTACATAGTATATGAGTGAGTTGCACTGAAAAACTTAGAATATAAGAAACGCACAGTGTAGTACATAGTATATGAGTGAGTTGCACTGAAAAACTTAGAATATAAGAAACGCACAGTGTAGTACATAGTATATGAGTGAGTTGCACTGAAAAACTTAGAATATAAGAAACGCACAGTGTAGTACATAGTATATGAGTGAGTTGCACTGAAAAACTTAGAATTTACTGAAAAACCCGCGTTACACGAAATGCACAGTGTAGTACATAGTATATGAGTGAGTTGCACTGAAAAACTTAGAATATAAACGCACAGTGTAGTACATAGTATATGAGTGAGTTGCACTGAAAAACGTAGAATATAAGAAACGCACAGTGTAGTACATAGTATATGAGTGAGTTGCACTGAAAAACTTAGAATATAAGAAACGCACAGTGTAGTACATAGTATATGAGTGATTTGCACTGAAAAACTTAGAATATAAGAAATGCACAGTGTAGTACATAGTATATGAGTGAGTTGCACTGAAAAACTTAGAATATAAGAAACGCACAGTGTAGTACATAGTATATGAGTGAGTTGCACTGAAAAACTTAGAATATAAGAAACGCACAGTGTAGTACATATTATATGAGTGAGTTGCACTCAAAAACTTAGAATATAAGAAACGCACAGTGTAGTACATAGTATATGAGTGAGTTGCACTGAAAACTTAGAATTTACTGAAAAACCCGCATTACACGAAATGCACAGTGTAGTACATAGTATATGAGTGAGTTGCACTGAAAACTTAGAATATAAGAAACGCACAGTGTAGTACATAGTATATGAGTGAGTTGCACTGAAAAACTTAGAATATAAGAAACGCACAGTGTAGTACATAGTATATGAGTGAGTTGCACTGAAAAACTTAGAATTTAAGAAACAGACAGTGTAGTACATAGTATATGAGTGAGTTGCACTGAAAAACTTAGAATATAAGAAACGCACAGTGTAGTACATAGTATATGAGTGAGTTGCACTGAAAAACTTAGAATATAAGAAACGCACTGTGTAGTACATAGTATATGAGTGAGTTGCACTGAAAAACTTAGAATTTACTGAAAAACCCGCATTACACGAAATGCACAGTGTAGTACATAGTATATGAGTGAGTTGCACTGAAAAACTTAGAATATAAGAAACGCACAGTGTAGTACATAGTATATGAGTGAGTTGCACTGAAAAACTTAGAATATAAGAAACGCTCAGTGTAGTACATAGTATATGAGTGAGTTGCACTGAAAAACTTAGAATTTAAGAAACGCACAGTGTAGTACATAGTATATGAGTGAGTTGCACTGAAAAACTTAGAATATAAGAAACGCACAGTGTAGTACATAGTATATGAGTGAGTTGCACTGAAAAACTTAGAATATAAGAAACGCACAGTGTAGTACATAGTATATGAGTGAGTTGCACTGAAAAACTTAGAATATAAGAAACGCACAGTGTAGTACATCGTATATGAGTGAGTTGCACTGAAAAACTTAGAATATAAGAAACGCACATTGTAGTACATCGTATATGAGTGAGTTGCACTGAAAAACTTAGAATATAAGAAACGCACATTGTAGTACATAGTATATGAGTGAGTTGCACTGAAAAACTTAGAATATAAGAAACGCACAGTGTAGTACATAGTATATGAGTGAGTTGCACTGAAAAACTTAGAATATAAGAAACGCACAGTGTAGTACATAGTATATGAGTGAGTTGCACTGAAAAACTTAGAATATAAGAAACGCACAGTGTAGTACATAGTATATGAGTGAGTTGCACTGAAAAACTTAGAATATAAGAAACGCACAGTGTAGTACATAGTATATGAGTGAGTTGCACTGAAAAACTTAGAATATAAGAAACGCACAGTGTAGTAGATAGTATATGAATGAGTTGCACTGAAAAACTTAGAATATAAGAAACGCACAGTGTAGTACATAGTATATGAGTGAGTTGCACTGAAAAACTTAGAATATAAGAAACGCACAGTGTAGTACATAGTATATGAGTGAGTTGCACTGAAAAACTTAGAATTTACTGAAAAACCCGCATTACACGAAATGCACAGTGTAGTACATAGTATATGAGTGAGTTGCACTGAAAAACTTAGAATATAAGAAACGCACAGTGTAGTACATAGTATATGAGTGAGTTGCACTGAAAAACTTAGAATATAAGAAACGCACAGTGTAGTACATAGTATATGAGTGAGTTGCACTGAAAAACTTAGAATATAAGAAACGCACAGTGTAGTACATAGTATATGAGTGAGTTGCACTGAAAAACTTAGAATATAAGAAACGCACAGTGTAGTACATAGTATATGAGTGAGTTGCACTGAAAAACTTAGAATATAAGAAACGCACAGTGTAGTACATAGTATATGAGTGAGTTGCACTGAAAAACTTAGAATATAAGAAACGCACAGTGTAGTACATAGTATATGAGTGAGTTGCACTGAAAAACTTAGAATATAAGAAACGCACAGTGTAGTACATAGTATATGAGTGAGTTGCACTCAAAAACTTAGAATATAAGAAACGCACAGTGTAGTACATAGTATATGAGTGAGTTGCACTGAAAAACTTAGAATTTACTGAAAAACCCGCATTACACGAAATGCACAGTGTAGTACATAGTATATGAGTGAGTTGCACTGAAAAACTTAGAATATAAGAAACGCACAGTGTAGTACATAGTATATGAGTGAGTTGCACTGAAAAACGTAGAATATAAGAAACGCACAGTGTAGTACATAGTATATGAGTGAGTTGCACTGAAAAACTTAGAATATAAGAAACGCACAGTGTAGTACATAGTATATGAGTGAGTTGCACTGAAAAACTTAGAATATAAGAAACGCACAGTGTAGTACATAGTATATGAGTGAGTTGCACTGAAAAACTTAGAATATAAGAAACGCACAGTGTAGTACATAGTATATGAGTGAGTTGCACTGAAAAACTTAGAATATAAGAAACGCACAGTGTAGTACATAGTATATGAGTGAGTTGCACTGAAAAACTTAGAATATAAGAAACGCACAGTGTAGTACATAGTATATGAGTGAGTTGCACTGAAAAACTTAGAATATAAGAAACGCACAGTGTAGTACATAGTATATGAGTGAGTTGCACTGAAAAACTTAGAATATAAGAAACGCACAGTGTAGTACATAGTATATGAGTGAGTTGCACTGAAAAACTTAGAATTTACTGAAAAACCCGCGTTACACGAAATGCACAGTGTAGTACATAGTATATGAGTGAGTTGCACTGAAAAACTTAGAATATAAGAAACGCACAGTGTAGTACATAGTATATGAGTGAGTTGCACTGAAAAACTTAGAATATAAGAAACGCACAGTGTAGTACATAGTATATGAGTGAGTTGCACTGAAAAACTTAGAATATAAGAAACGCACAGTGTAGTACATAGTATATGAGTGATTTGCACTGAAAAACTTAGAATATAAGAAATGCACAGTGTAGTACATAGTATATGAGTGAGTTGCACTGAAAAACTTAGAATATAAGAAACGCACAGTGTAGTACATAGTATATGAGTGAGTTGCACTGAAAAACTTAGAATATAAGAAACGCACAGTGTAGTACATATTATATGAGTGAGTTGCACTCAAAAACTTAGAATATAAGAAACGCACAGTGTAGTACATAGTATATGAGTGAGTTGCACTGAAAAACTTAGAATTTACTGAAAAACACGCATTACACGAAATGCACAGTGTAGTACATAGTATATGAGTGAGTTGCACTGAAAAACTTAGAATATAAGAAACGCACAATGTAGTACATAGTATATGAGTGAGTTGCACTGAAAAACTTAGAATATAAGAAACGCACAGTGTAGTACATAGTATATGAGTGAGTTGCACTGAAAAACTTAGAATATAAGAAACGCACAGTGTACTACATAGTATATGAGTGAGTTGCACTGAAAAACTTAGAACATAAGAAACGCACAGTGTAGTACATAGTATATGAGTGAGTTGCACTGAAAAACTTAGAATATAAGAAACGCACAGTGTAGTAGATAGTATATGAATGAGTTGCACTGAAAAACTTAGAATATAAGAAACGCACAGTGTAGTACATAGTATATGAGTGAGTTGTACTGAAAAACTTAGAATATAAGAAACGCACAGTGTAGTACATAGTATATGAGTGAGTTGCACTGAAAAACTTAGAATTAACTGAAAAACCCGCATTACACGAAATGCACAGTGTAGTACATAGTATATGAGTGAGTTGCACTGAAAAACTTAGAATATAAGAAACGCACAGTGTAGTACATAGTATATGAGTGAGTTGCACTGAAAAACTTAGAATATAAGAAACGCACAGTGTAGTACATAGTATATGAGTGAGTTGCACTGAAAAACTTAGAATATAAGAAACGCACAGTGTAGTACATAGTATATGAGTGAGTTGCACTGAAAAACTTAGAATATAAGAAACGCACAGTGTAGTACATAGTATATGAGTGAGTTGCACTGAAAAACTTAGAATATAAGAAACGCACAGTGTAGTACATAGTATATGAGTGAGTTGCACTGAAAAACTTAGAATATAAGAAACGCACAGTGTAGTACATAGTATATGAGTGAGTTGCACTGAAAAACTTAGAATATAAGAAACGCACAGTGTAGTACATAGTATATGAGTGAGTTGCACTGAAAAACTTAGAATATAAGAAACGCACAGTGTAGTAGATAGTATATGAATGAGTTGCACTGAAAAACTTAGAATATAAGAAACGCACAGTGTAGTACATAGTATATGAGTGAGTTGCACTGAAAAACTTAGAATATAAGAAACGCACAGTGTAGTACATAGTATATGAGTGAGTTGCACTGAAAAACTTAGAATATAAGAAACGCACAGTGTAGTAGATAGTATATGAATGAGTTGCACTGAAAAACTTAGAATATAAGAAACGCACAGTGTAGTACATAGTATATGAGTGAGTTGCACTGAAAAACTTAGAATATAAGAAACGCACAGTGTAGTACATAGTATATGAGTGAGTTGCACTGAAAAACTTAGAATATAAGAAACGCACAGTGTAGTACATAGTATATGAGTGAGTTGCACTGAAAAACTTAGAATTTACTGAAAAACCCGCATTACACGAAATGCACAGTGTAGTACATAGTATATGAGTGAGTTGCACTGAAAAACTTAGAATATAAGAAACGCACAGTGTAGTACATAGTATATGAGTGAGTTGCACTGAAAAACTTAGAATATAAGAAACGCACAGTGTAGTACATAGTATATGAGTGAGTTGCACTGAAAAACTTAGAATATAAGAAACGCACAGTGTAGTACATACTATATGAGTGAGTTGCACTGAAAAACTTAGAATATAAGAAACGCACAGTGTAGTACATAGTATATGAGTGAGTTGCACTGAAAAACTTAGAATATAAGAAACGCACAGTGTAGTACATAGTATATGAGTGAGTTGCACTGAAAAACTTAGAATATAAGAAACGCACAGTGTAGTACATAGTATATGAGTGAGTTGCACTGAAAAACTTAGAATATAAGAAACGCACAGTGTAGTACATAGTATATGAGTGAGTTGCACTGAAAAACTTAGAATATAAGAAACGCACAGTGTAGTACATAGTATATGAGTGAGTTGCACTGAAAAACTTAGAATATAAGAAACGCACAGTGTAGTACATAGTATATGAGTGATTTGCACTGAAAAACTTAGAATATAAGAAATGCACAGTGTAGTACATAGTATATGAGTGAGTTGCACTGAAAAACTTAGAATATAAGAAACGCACAGTGTAGTACATAGTATATGAGTGAGTTGCACTGAAAAACTTAGAATATAAGAAACGCACAGTGTAGTACATATTATATGAGTGAGTTGCACTCAAAAACTTAGAATATAAGAAACGCACAGTGTAGTACATAGTATATGAGTGAGTTGCACTGAAAAACTTAGAATTTACTGAAAAACACGCATTACACGAAATGCACAGTGTAGTACATAGTATATGAGTGAGTTGCACTGAAAAACTTAGAATATAAGAAACGCACAATGTAGTACATAGTATATGAGTGAGTTGCACTGAAAAACTTAGAATATAAGAAACGCACAGTGTAGTACATAGTATATGAGTGAGTTGCACTGAAAAACTTAGAATATAAGAAACGCACAGTGTACTACATAGTATATGAGTGAGTTGCACTGAAAAACTTAGAATATAAGAAACGCACAGTGTAGTACATAGTATATGAGTGAGTTGCACTGAAAAACTTAGAATATAAGAAACGCACAGTGTAGTAGATAGTATATGAATGAGTTGCACTGAAAAACTTAGAATATAAGAAACGCACAGTGTAGTACATAGTATATGAGTGAGTTGTACTGAAAAACTTAGAATATAAGAAACGCACAGTGTAGTACATAGTATATGAGTGAGTTGCACTGAAAAACTTAGAATATAAGAAACGCACAGTGTAGTACATAGTATATGAGTGAGTTGCACTGAAAAACTTAGAATATAAGAAACGCACAGTGTAGTAGATAGTATATGAATGAGTTGCACTGAAAAACTTAGAATATAAGAAACGCACAGTGTAGTACATAGTATATGAGTGAGTTGCACTGAAAAACTTAGAATATAAGAAACGCACAGTGTAGTACATAGTATATGAGTGAGTTGCACTGAAAAACTTAGAATATAAGAAACGCACAGTGTAGTAGATAGTATATGAATGAGTTGCACTGAAAAACTTAGAATATAAGAAACGCACAGTGTAGTACATAGTATATGAGTGAGTTGCACTGAAAAACTTAGAATATAAGAAACGCACAGTGTAGTACATAGTATATGAGTGAGTTGCACTGAAAAACTTAGAATTTACTGAAAAACCCGCATTACACGAAATGCACAGTGTAGTACATAGTATATGAGTGAGTTGCACTGAAAAACTTAGAATATAAGAAACGCACAGTGTAGTACATAGTATATGAGTGAGTTGCACTGAAAAACTTAGAATATAAGAAACGCACAGTGTAGTACATAGTATATGAGTGAGTTGCACTGAAAAACTTAGAATATAAGAAACGCACAGTGTAGTACATAGTATATGAGTGAGTTGCACTGAAAAACTTAGAATATAAGAAACGCACAGTGTAGTACATAGTATATGAGTGAGTTGCACTGAAAAACTTAGAATATAAGAAACGCACAGTGTAGTACATAGTATATGAGTGAGTTGCACTGAAAAACTTAGAATATAAGAAACGCACAGTGTAGTACATAGTATATGAGTGAGTTGCACTGAAAAACTTAGAATATAAGAAACGCACAGTGTAGTAGATAGTATATGAATGAGTTGCACTGAAAAACTTAGAATATAAGAAACGCACAGTGTAGTACATAGTATATGAGTGAGTTGCACTGAAAAACTTAGAATATAAGAAACGCACAGTGTAGTACATAGTATATGAGTGAGTTGCACTGAAAAACTTAGAATTTACTGAAAAACCCGCATTACACGAAATGCACAGTGTAGTACATAGTATATGAGTGAGTTGCACTGAAAAACTTAGAATATAAGAAACGCACAGTGTAGTACATAGTATATGAGTGAGTTGCACTGAAAAACTTAGAATATAAGAAACGCACAGTGTAGTACATAGTATATGAGTGAGTTGCACTGAAAAACTTAGAATATAAGAAACGCACAGTGTAGTACATAGTATATGAGTGAGTTGCACTGAAAAACTTAGAATATAAGAAACGCACAGTGTAGTACATAGTATATGAGTGAGTTGCACTGAAAAACTTAGAATATAAGAAACGCACAGTGTAGTACATAGTATATGAGTGAGTTGCACTGAAAAACTTAGAATATAAGAAACGCACAGTGTAGTACATAGTATATGAGTGAGTTGCACTGAAAAACTTAGAATATAAGAAACGCACAGTGTAGTACATAGTATATGAGTGAGTTGCACTCAAAAACTTAGAATATAAGAAACGCACAGTGTAGTACATAGTATATGAGTGAGTTGCACTGAAAAACTTAGAATTTACTGAAAAACCCGCATTACACGAAATGCACAGTGTAGTACATAGTATATGAGTGAGTTGCACTGAAAAACTTAGAATATAAGAAACGCACAGTGTAGTACATAGTATATGAGTGAGTTGCACTGAAAAACGTAGAATATAAGAAACGCACAGTGTAGTACATAGTATATGAGTGAGTTGCACTGAAAAACTTAGAATATAAGAAACGCACAGTGTAGTACATAGTATATGAGTGAGTTGCACTGAAAAACTTAGAATATAAGAAACGCACAGTGTAGTACATAGTATATGAGTGAGTTGCACTGAAAAACTTAGAATATAAGAAACGCACAGTGTAGTACATAGTATATGAGTGAGTTGCACTGAAAAACTTAGAATATAAGAAACGCACAGTGTAGTACATAGTATATGAGTGAGTTGCACTGAAAAACTTAGAATATAAGAAACGCACAGTGTAGTACATAGTATATGAGTGAGTTGCACTGAAAAACTTAGAATATAAGAAACGCACAGTGTAGTACATAGTATATGAGTGAGTTGCACTGAAAAACTTAGAATATAAGAAACGCACAGTGTAGTACATAGTATATGAGTGAGTTGCACTGAAAAACTTAGAATTTACTGAAAAACCCGCGTTACACGAAATGCACAGTGTAGTACATAGTATATGAGTGAGTTGCACTGAAAAACTTAGAATATAAGAAACGCACAGTGTAGTACATAGTATATGAGTGAGTTGCACTGAAAAACTTAGAATATAAGAAACGCACAGTGTAGTACATAGTATATGAGTGAGTTGCACTGAAAAACTTAGAATATAAGAAACGCACAGTGTAGTACATAGTATATGAGTGATTTGCACTGAAAAACTTAGAATATAAGAAATGCACAGTGTAGTACATAGTATATGAGTGAGTTGCACTGAAAAACTTAGAATATAAGAAACGCACAGTGTAGTACATAGTATATGAGTGAGTTGCACTGAAAAACTTAGAATATAAGAAACGCACAGTGTAGTACATATTATATGAGTGAGTTGCACTCAAAAACTTAGAATATAAGAAACGCACAGTGTAGTACATAGTATATGAGTGAGTTGCACTGAAAAACTTAGAATTTACTGAAAAACACGCATTACACGAAATGCACAGTGTAGTACATAGTATATGAGTGAGTTGCACTGAAAAACTTAGAATATAAGAAACGCACAATGTAGTACATAGTATATGAGTGAGTTGCACTGAAAAACTTAGAATATAAGAAACGCACAGTGTAGTACATAGTATATGAGTGAGTTGCACTGAAAAACTTAGAATATAAGAAACGCACAGTGTACTACATAGTATATGAGTGAGTTGCACTGAAAAACTTAGAACATAAGAAACGCACAGTGTAGTACATAGTATATGAGTGAGTTGCACTGAAAAACTTAGAATATAAGAAACGCACAGTGTAGTAGATAGTATATGAATGAGTTGCACTGAAAAACTTAGAATATAAGAAACGCACAGTGTAGTACATAGTATATGAGTGAGTTGTACTGAAAAACTTAGAATATAAGAAACGCACAGTGTAGTACATAGTATATGAGTGAGTTGCACTGAAAAACTTAGAATTAACTGAAAAACCCGCATTACACGAAATGCACAGTGTAGTACATAGTATATGAGTGAGTTGCACTGAAAAACTTAGAATATAAGAAACGCACAGTGTAGTACATAGTATATGAGTGAGTTGCACTGAAAAACTTAGAATATAAGAAACGCACAGTGTAGTACATAGTATATGAGTGAGTTGCACTGAAAAACTTAGAATATAAGAAACGCACAGTGTAGTACATAGTATATGAGTGAGTTGCACTGAAAAACTTAGAATATAAGAAACGCACAGTGTAGTACATAGTATATGAGTGAGTTGCACTGAAAAACTTAGAATATAAGAAACGCACAGTGTAGTACATAGTATATGAGTGAGTTGCACTGAAAAACTTAGAATATAAGAAACGCACAGTGTAGTACATAGTATATGAGTGAGTTGCACTGAAAAACTTAGAATATAAGAAACGCACAGTGTAGTACATAGTATATGAGTGAGTTGCACTGAAAAACTTAGAATATAAGAAACGCACAGTGTAGTAGATAGTATATGAATGAGTTGCACTGAAAAACTTAGAATATAAGAAACGCACAGTGTAGTACATAGTATATGAGTGAGTTGCACTGAAAAACTTAGAATATAAGAAACGCACAGTGTAGTACATAGTATATGAGTGAGTTGCACTGAAAAACTTAGAATATAAGAAACGCACAGTGTAGTAGATAGTATATGAATGAGTTGCACTGAAAAACTTAGAATATAAGAAACGCACAGTGTAGTACATAGTATATGAGTGAGTTGCACTGAAAAACTTAGAATATAAGAAACGCACAGTGTAGTACATAGTATATGAGTGAGTTGCACTGAAAAACTTAGAATATAAGAAACGCACAGTGTAGTACATAGTATATGAGTGAGTTGCACTGAAAAACTTAGAATTTACTGAAAAACCCGCATTACACGAAATGCACAGTGTAGTACATAGTATATGAGTGAGTTGCACTGAAAAACTTAGAATATAAGAAACGCACAGTGTAGTACATAGTATATGAGTGAGTTGCACTGAAAAACTTAGAATATAAGAAACGCACAGTGTAGTACATAGTATATGAGTGAGTTGCACTGAAAAACTTAGAATATAAGAAACGCACAGTGTAGTACATACTATATGAGTGAGTTGCACTGAAAAACTTAGAATATAAGAAACGCACAGTGTAGTACATAGTATATGAGTGAGTTGCACTGAAAAACTTAGAATATAAGAAACGCACAGTGTAGTACATAGTATATGAGTGAGTTGCACTGAAAAACTTAGAATATAAGAAACGCACAGTGTAGTACATAGTATATGAGTGAGTTGCACTGAAAAACTTAGAATATAAGAAACGCACAGTGTAGTACATAGTATATGAGTGAGTTGCACTGAAAAACTTAGAATATAAGAAACGCACAGTGTAGTACATAGTATATGAGTGAGTTGCACTGAAAAACTTAGAATATAAGAAACGCACAGTGTAGTACATAGTATATGAGTGATTTGCACTGAAAAACTTAGAATATAAGAAATGCACAGTGTAGTACATAGTATATGAGTGAGTTGCACTGAAAAACTTAGAATATAAGAAACGCACAGTGTAGTACATAGTATATGAGTGAGTTGCACTGAAAAACTTAGAATATAAGAAACGCACAGTGTAGTACATATTATATGAGTGAGTTGCACTCAAAAACTTAGAATATAAGAAACGCACAGTGTAGTACATAGTATATGAGTGAGTTGCACTGAAAAACTTAGAATTTACTGAAAAACACGCATTACACGAAATGCACAGTGTAGTACATAGTATATGAGTGAGTTGCACTGAAAAACTTAGAATATAAGAAACGCACAATGTAGTACATAGTATATGAGTGAGTTGCACTGAAAAACTTAGAATATAAGAAACGCACAGTGTAGTACATAGTATATGAGTGAGTTGCACTGAAAAACTTAGAATATAAGAAACGCACAGTGTACTACATAGTATATGAGTGAGTTGCACTGAAAAACTTAGAATATAAGAAACGCACAGTGTAGTACATAGTATATGAGTGAGTTGCACTGAAAAACTTAGAATATAAGAAACGCACAGTGTAGTAGATAGTATATGAATGAGTTGCACTGAAAAACTTAGAATATAAGAAACGCACAGTGTAGTACATAGTATATGAGTGAGTTGTACTGAAAAACTTAGAATATAAGAAACGCACAGTGTAGTACATAGTATATGAGTGAGTTGCACTGAAAAACTTAGAATATAAGAAACGCACAGTGTAGTACATAGTATATGAGTGAGTTGCACTGAAAAACTTAGAATATAAGAAACGCACAGTGTAGTAGATAGTATATGAATGAGTTGCACTGAAAAACTTAGAATATAAGAAACGCACAGTGTAGTACATAGTATATGAGTGAGTTGCACTGAAAAACTTAGAATATAAGAAACGCACAGTGTAGTACATAGTATATGAGTGAGTTGCACTGAAAAACTTAGAATATAAGAAACGCACAGTGTAGTAGATAGTATATGAATGAGTTGCACTGAAAAACTTAGAATATAAGAAACGCACAGTGTAGTACATAGTATATGAGTGAGTTGCACTGAAAAACTTAGAATATAAGAAACGCACAGTGTAGTACATAGTATATGAGTGAGTTGCACTGAAAAACTTAGAATTTACTGAAAAACCCGCATTACACGAAATGCACAGTGTAGTACATAGTATATGAGTGAGTTGCACTGAAAAACTTAGAATATAAGAAACGCACAGTGTAGTACATAGTATATGAGTGAGTTGCACTGAAAAACTTAGAATATAAGAAACGCACAGTGTAGTACATAGTATATGAGTGAGTTGCACTGAAAAACTTAGAATATAAGAAACGCACAGTGTAGTACATAGTATATGAGTGAGTTGCACTGAAAAACTTAGAATATAAGAAACGCACAGTGTAGTACATAGTATATGAGTGAGTTGCACTGAAAAACTTAGAATATAAGAAACGCACAGTGTAGTACATAGTATATGAGTGAGTTGCACTGAAAAACTTAGAATATAAGAAACGCACAGTGTAGTACATAGTATATGAGTGAGTTGCACTGAAAAACTTAGAATATAAGAAACGCACAGTGTAGTACATAGTATATGAGTGAGTTGCACTCAAAAACTTAGAATATAAGAAACGCACAGTGTAGTACATAGTATATGAGTGAGTTGCACTGAAAAACTTAGAATTTACTGAAAAACCCGCATTACACGAAATGCACAGTGTAGTACATAGTATATGAGTGAGTTGCACTGAAAAACTTAGAATATAAGAAACGCACAGTGTAGTACATAGTATATGAGTGAGTTGCACTGAAAAACGTAGAATATAAGAAACGCACAGTGTAGTACATAGTATATGAGTGAGTTGCACTGAAAAACTTAGAATATAAGAAACGCACAGTGTAGTACATAGTATATGAGTGAGTTGCACTGAAAATCTTAGAATATAAGAAACGCACAGTGTAGTACATAGTATATGAGTGAGTTGCACTGAAAAACTTAGAATATAAGAAACGCACAGTGTAGTACATAGTATATGAGTGAGTTGCACTGAAAACTTAGAATATAAGAAACGCACAGTGTAGTACATAGTATATGAGTGAGTTGCACTGAAAAACTTAGAATATAAGAAACGCACAGTGTAGTACATAGTATATGAGTGAGTTGCACTGAAAAACTTAGAATTTACTGAAAAACCCGCGTTACACGAAATGCACAGTGTAGTACATAGTATATGAGTGAGTTGCACTGAAAAACTTAGAATATAAGAAACGCACAGTGTAGTACATAGTATATGAGTGAGTTGCACTGAAAAACTTAGAATATAAGAAACGCACAGTGTAGTACATAGTATATGAGTGAGTTGCACTGAAAAACTTAGAATATAAGAAACGCACAGTGTAGTACATAGTATATGAGTGATTTGCACTGAAAAACTTAGAATATAAGAAATGCACAGTGTAGTACAGAGTATATGAGTGAGTTGCACTGAAAAACTTAGAATATAAGAAACGCACAGTGTAGTACATAGTATATGAGTGAGTTGCACTGAAAAACTTAGAATATAAGAAACGCACAGTGTAGTACATATTATATGAGTGAGTTGCACTGAAAAACTTAGAATATAAGAAACGCACAGTGTAGTACATAGTATATGAGTGAGTTGCACTGAAAAACTTAGAATTTACTGAAAAACCCGCATTACACGAAATGCACAGTGTAGTACATAGTATATGAGTGAGTTGCACTGAAAAACTTAGAATATAAGAAACGCACAGTGTAGTACATAGTATATGAGTGAGTTGCACTGAAAAACTTAGAATATAAGAAACGCACAGTGTAGTACATAGTATATGAGTGAGTTGCACTGAAAAACGTAGAATATAAGAAACGCACAGTGTAGTACATAGTATATGAGTGAGTTGCACTGAAAAACTTAGAATATAAGAAACGCACAGTGTAGTACATAGTATATGAGTGAGTTGCACTGAAAAACTTAGAATATAAGAAACGCACAGTGTAGTACATAGTATATGAGTGAGTTGCACTGAAAAACTTAGAATATAAGAAAAGCACAGTGTAGTACATAGTATATGAGTGAGTTGCACTGAAAAACTTAGAATATAAGAAACGCACAGTGTAGTACATAGTATATGAGTGATTTGCACTGAAAAACTTAGAATATAAGAAATGCACAGTGTAGTACAGAGTATATGAGTGAGTTGCACTGAAAAACTTAGAATATAAGAAACGCACAGTGTAGTACATAGTATATGAGTGAGTTGCACTGAAAAACTTAGAATATAAGAAACGCACAGTGTAGTACATATTATATGAGTGAGTTGCACTGAAAAACTTAGAATATAAGAAACGCACAGTGTAGTACATAGTATATGAGTGAGTTGCACTGAAAAACTTAGAATTTACTGAAAAACCCGCATTACACGAAATGCACAGTGTAGTACATAGTATATGAGTGAGTTGCACTGAAAAACTTAGAATATAAGAAACGCACAGTGTAGTACATAGTATATGAGTGAGTTGCACTGAAAAACTTAGAATATAAGAAACGCACAGTGTAGTACATAGTATATGAGTGAGTTGCACTGAAAAACTTAGAATATAAGAAACGCACAGTGTAGTACATAGTATATGAGTGAGTTGCACTGAAAAACTTAGAATATAAGAAACGCACAGTGTAGTACATAGTATATGAGTGAGTTGCACTGAAAAACTTAGAATATAAGAAACGCACAGTGTAGTACATAGTATATGAGTGAGTTGCACTGAAAAACTTAGAATATAAGAAACGCACAGTGTAGTACATAGTATATGAGTCAGTTGCACTGAAAAACTTAGAATATAAGAAACGCACAGTGTAGTACATAGTATATGAGTGAGTTGCACTGAAAAACTTAGAATATAAGAAACGCACAGTGTAGTACATAGTATATGAGTGAGTTGCACTGAAAAACTTAGAATATAAGAAACGCACAGTGTAGTACATAGTATATGAGTGAGTTGCACTGAAAAACTTAGAATATAAGAAACGCACAGTGTAGTACATAGTATATGAGTGAGTTGCACTCAAAAACTTAGAATATAAGAAACGCACAGTGTAGTACATAGTATATGAGTGAGTTGCACTGAAAAACTTAGAATTTACTGAAAAACCCGCATTACACGAAATGCACAGTGTAGTACATAGTATATGAGTGAGTTGCACTGAAAAACTTAGAATATAAGAAACGCACAGTGTAGTACATAGTATATGAGTGAGTTGCACTGAAAAACGTAGAATATAAAAAACGCACAGTGTAGTACATAGTATATGAGTGAGTTGCACTGAAAAACTTAGAATATAAGAAACGCACAGTGTAGTACATAGTATATGAGTGAGTTGCACTGAAAAACTTAGAATATAAGAAACGCACAGTGTAGTACATAGTATATGAGTGAGTTGCACTGAAAAACTTAGAATATAAGAAACGCACAGTGTAGTACATAGTATATGAGTGAGTTGCACTGAAAAACTTAGAATATAAGAAACGCACAGTGTAGTACATAGTATATGAGTGAGTTGCACTGAAAAACTTAGAATATAAGAAACGCACAGTGTAGTACATAGTATATGAGTGAGTTGCACTGAAAAACTTAGAATATAAGAAACGCACAGTGTAGTACATAGTATATGAGTGAGTTGCACTGAAAAACTTAGAATATAAGAAACGCACAGTGTAGTACATAGTATATGAGTGAGTTGCACTGAAAAACTTAGAATATAAGAAACGCACAGTGTAGTACATAGTATATGAGTGAGTTGCACTGAAAAACTTAGAATTTACTGAAAAACCCGCGTTACACGAAATGCACAGTGTAGTACATAGTATATGAGTGAGTTGCACTGAAAAACTTAGAATATAAGAAACGCACAGTGTAGTACATAGTATATGAGTGAGTTGCACTGAAAAACTTAGAATATAAGAAACGCACAGTGTAGTACATAGTATATGAGTGAGTTGCACTGAAAAACTTAGAATATAAGAAACGCACAGTGTAGTACATAGTATATGAGTGATTTGCACTGAAAAACTTAGAATATAAGAAATGCACAGTGTAGTACATAGTATATGAGTGAGTTGCACTGAAAAACTTAGAATATAAGAAACGCACAGTGTAGTACATAGTATATGAGTGAGTTGCACTGAAAAACTTAGAATATAAGAAACGCACAGTGTAGTACATATTATATGAGTGAGTTGCACTCAAAAACTTAGAATATAAGAAACGCACAGTGTAGTACATAGTATATGAGTGAGTTGCACTGAAAAACTTAGAATTTACTGAAAAACCCGCATTACACGAAATGCACAGTGTAGTACATAGTATATGAGTGAGTTGCACTGAAAAACTTAGAATATAAGAAACGCACAGTGTAGTACATAGTATATGAGTGAGTTGCACTGAAAAACTTAGAATATAAGAAACGCACAGTGTAGTACATAGTATATGAGTGAGTTGCACTGAAAAACTTAGAATATAAGAAACGCACAGTGTACTACATAGTATATGAGTGAGTTGCACTGAAAAACTTAGAATATAAGAAACGCACAGTGTAGTACATAGTATATGAGTGAGTTGCACTGAAAAACTTAGAATATAAGAAACGCACAGTGTAGTAGATAGTATATGAATGAGTTGCACTGAAAAACTTAGAATATAAGAAACGCACAGTGTAGTACATAGTATATGAGTGAGTTGTACTGAAAAACTTAGAATATAAGAAACGCACAGTGTAGTACATAGTATATGAGTGAGTTGCACTGAAAAACTTAGAATTTACTGAAAAACCCGCATTACACGAAATGCACAGTGTAGTACATAGTATATGAGTGAGTTGCACTGAAAAACTTAGAATATAAGAAACGCACAGTGTAGTACATAGTATATGAGTGAGTTGCACTGAAAAACTTAGAATATAAGAAACGCACAGTGTAGTACATAGTATATGAGTGAGTTGCACTGAAAAACTTAGAATATAAGAAACGCACAGTGTAGTACATAGTATATGAGTGAGTTGCACTGAAAAACTTAGAATATAAGAAACGCACAGTGTAGTACATAGTATATGAGTGAGTTGCACTCAAAAACTTAGAATATAAGAAACGCACAGTGTAGTACATAGTATATGAGTGAGTTGCACTGAAAAACTTAGAATATAAGAAACGCACAGTGTAGTACATAGTATATGAGTGAGTTGCACTGAAAAACTTAGAATATAAGAAACGCACAGTGTAGTACATAGTATATGAGTGAGTTGCACTGAAAAACTTAGAATTTACTGAAAAACCCGCATTACACGAAATGCACAGTGTAGTACATAGTATATGAGTGAGTTGCACTGAAAAACTTAGAATATAAGAAACGCACAGTGTAGTACATAGTATATGAGTGAGTTGCACTGAAAAACGTAGAATATAAGAAACGCACAGTGTAGTACATAGTATATGAGTGAGTTGCACTGAAAAACTTAGAATATATGAAACGCACAGTGTAGTACATAGTATATGAGTGAGTTGCACTGAAAAACTTAGAATATAAGAAACGCACAGTGTAGTACATCGTATATGAGTGAGTTGCACTGAAAAACTTAGAATATAAGAAACGCACAGTGTAGTACATAGTATATGAGTGAGTTGCACTGAAAAACTTAGAATATAAGAAACGCACAGTGTAGTACATAGTATATGAGTGAGTTGCACTGAAAAACTTAGAATATAAGAAACGCACAGTGTAGTACATAGTATATGAGTGAGTTGCACTGAAAAACTTAGAATATAAGAAACGCACAGTGTAGTACATAGTATATGAGTGATTTGCACTGAAAAACTTAGAATATAAGAAATGCACAGTGTAGTACATAGTATATGAGTGAGTTGCACTGAAAAACTTAGAATATAAGAAACGCACAGTGTAGTACATAGTATATGAGTGAGTTGCACTGAAAAACTTAGAATATAAGAAACGCACAGTGTAGTACATATTATATGAGTGAGTTGCACTCAAAAACTTAGAATATAAGAAACGCACAGTGTAGTACATAGTATATGAGTGAGTTGCACTGAAAAACTTAGAATTTACTGAAAAACACGCATTACACGAAATGCACAGTGTAGTACATAGTATATGAGTGAGTTGCACTGAAAAACTTAGAATATAAGAAACGCACAATGTAGTACATAGTATATGAGTGAGTTGCACTGAAAAACTTAGAATATAAGAAACGCACAGTGTAGTACATAGTATATGAGTGAGTTGCACTGAAAAACTTAGAATATAAGAAACGCACAGTGTACTACATAGTATATGAGTGAGTTGCACTGAAAAACTTAGAATATAAGAAACGCACAGTGTAGTACATAGTATATGAGTGAGTTGCACTGAAAAACTTAGAATATAAGAAACGCACAGTGTAGTAGATAGTATATGAATGAGTTGCACTGAAAAACTTAGAATATAAGAAACGCACAGTGTAGTACATAGTATATGAGTGAGTTGTACTGAAAAACTTAGAATATAAGAAACGCACAGTGTAGTACATAGTATATGAGTGAGTTGCACTGAAAAACTTAGAATATAAGAAACGCACAGTGTAGTACATAGTATATGAGTGAGTTGCACTGAAAAACTTAGAATATAAGAAACGCACAGTGTAGTAGATAGTATATGAATGAGTTGCACTGAAAAACTTAGAATATAAGAAACGCACAGTGTAGTACATAGTATATGAGTGAGTTGCACTGAAAAACTTAGAATATAAGAAACGCACAGTGTAGTACATAGTATATGAGTGAGTTGCACTGAAAAACTTAGAATATAAGAAACGCACAGTGTAGTAGATAGTATATGAATGAGTTGCACTGAAAAACTTAGAATATAAGAAACGCACAGTGTAGTACATAGTATATGAGTGAGTTGCACTGAAAAACTTAGAATATAAGAAACGCACAGTGTAGTACATAGTATATGAGTGAGTTGCACTGAAAAACTTAGAATTTACTGAAAAACCCGCATTACACGAAATGCACAGTGTAGTACATAGTATATGAGTGAGTTGCACTGAAAAACTTAGAATATAAGAAACGCACAGTGTAGTACATAGTATATGAGTGAGTTGCACTGAAAAACTTAGAATATAAGAAACGCACAGTGTAGTACATAGTATATGAGTGAGTTGCACTGAAAAACTTAGAATATAAGAAACGCACAGTGTAGTACATAGTATATGAGTGAGTTGCACTGAAAAACTTAGAATATAAGAAACGCACAGTGTAGTACATAGTATATGAGTGAGTTGCACTGAAAAACTTAGAATATAAGAAACGCACAGTGTAGTACATAGTATATGAGTGAGTTGCACTGAAAAACTTAGAATATAAGAAACGCACAGTGTAGTACATAGTATATGAGTGAGTTGCACTGAAAAACTTAGAATATAAGAAACGCACAGTGTAGTACATAGTATATGAGTGAGTTGCACTCAAAAACTTAGAATATAAGAAACGCACAGTGTAGTACATAGTATATGAGTGAGTTGCACTGAAAAACTTAGAATTTACTGAAAAACCCGCATTACACGAAATGCACAGTGTAGTACATAGTATATGAGTGAGTTGCACTGAAAAACTTAGAATATAAGAAACGCACAGTGTAGTACATAGTATATGAGTGAGTTGCACTGAAAAACGTAGAATATAAGAAACGCACAGTGTAGTACATAGTATATGAGTGAGTTGCACTGAAAAACTTAGAATATAAGAAACGCACAGTGTAGTACATAGTATATGAGTGAGTTGCACTGAAAATCTTAGAATATAAGAAACGCACAGTGTAGTACATAGTATATGAGTGAGTTGCACTGAAAAACTTAGAATATAAGAAACGCACAGTGTAGTACATAGTATATGAGTGAGTTGCACTGAAAACTTAGAATATAAGAAACGCACAGTGTAGTACATAGTATATGAGTGAGTTGCACTGAAAAACTTAGAATATAAGAAACGCACAGTGTAGTACATAGTATATGAGTGAGTTGCACTGAAAAACTTAGAATTTACTGAAAAACCCGCGTTACACGAAATGCACAGTGTAGTACATAGTATATGAGTGAGTTGCACTGAAAAACTTAGAATATAAGAAACGCACAGTGTAGTACATAGTATATGAGTGAGTTGCACTGAAAAACTTAGAATATAAGAAACGCACAGTGTAGTACATAGTATATGAGTGAGTTGCACTGAAAAACTTAGAATATAAGAAACGCACAGTGTAGTACATAGTATATGAGTGATTTGCACTGAAAAACTTAGAATATAAGAAATGCACAGTGTAGTACAGAGTATATGAGTGAGTTGCACTGAAAAACTTAGAATATAAGAAACGCACAGTGTAGTACATAGTATATGAGTGAGTTGCACTGAAAAACTTAGAATATAAGAAACGCACAGTGTAGTACATATTATATGAGTGAGTTGCACTGAAAAACTTAGAATATAAGAAACGCACAGTGTAGTACATAGTATATGAGTGAGTTGCACTGAAAAACTTAGAATTTACTGAAAAACCCGCATTACACGAAATGCACAGTGTAGTACATAGTATATGAGTGAGTTGCACTGAAAAACTTAGAATATAAGAAACGCACAGTGTAGTACATAGTATATGAGTGAGTTGCACTGAAAAACTTAGAATATAAGAAACGCACAGTGTAGTACATAGTATATGAGTGAGTTGCACTGAAAAACGTAGAATATAAGAAACGCACAGTGTAGTACATAGTATATGAGTGAGTTGCACTGAAAAACTTAGAATATAAGAAACGCACAGTGTAGTACATAGTATATGAGTGAGTTGCACTGAAAAACTTAGAATATAAGAAACGCACAGTGTAGTACATAGTATATGAGTGAGTTGCACTGAAAAACTTAGAATATAAGAAAAGCACAGTGTAGTACATAGTATATGAGTGAGTTGCACTGAAAAACTTAGAATATAAGAAACGCACAGTGTAGTACATAGTATATGAGTGATTTGCACTGAAAAACTTAGAATATAAGAAATGCACAGTGTAGTACAGAGTATATGAGTGAGTTGCACTGAAAAACTTAGAATATAAGAAACGCACAGTGTAGTACATAGTATATGAGTGAGTTGCACTGAAAAACTTAGAATATAAGAAACGCACAGTGTAGTACATATTATATGAGTGAGTTGCACTGAAAAACTTAGAATATAAGAAACGCACAGTGTAGTACATAGTATATGAGTGAGTTGCACTGAAAAACTTAGAATTTACTGAAAAACCCGCATTACACGAAATGCACAGTGTAGTACATAGTATATGAGTGAGTTGCACTGAAAAACTTAGAATATAAGAAACGCACAGTGTAGTACATAGTATATGAGTGAGTTGCACTGAAAAACTTAGAATATAAGAAACGCACAGTGTAGTACATAGTATATGAGTGAGTTGCACTGAAAAACTTAGAATATAAGAAACGCACAGTGTAGTACATAGTATATGAGTGAGTTGCACTGAAAAACTTAGAATATAAGAAACGCACAGTGTAGTACATAGTATATGAGTGAGTTGCACTGAAAAACTTAGAATATAAGAAACGCACAGTGTAGTACATAGTATATGAGTGAGTTGCACTGAAAAACTTAGAATATAAGAAACGCACAGTGTAGTACATAGTATATGAGTCAGTTGCACTGAAAAACTTAGAATATAAGAAACGCACAGTGTAGTACATAGTATATGAGTGAGTTGCACTGAAAAACTTAGAATATAAGAAACGCACAGTGTAGTACATAGTATATGAGTGAGTTGCACTGAAAAACTTAGAATATAAGAAACGCACAGTGTAGTACATAGTATATGAGTGAGTTGCACTGAAAAACTTAGAATATAAGAAACGCACAGTGTAGTACATAGTATATGAGTGAGTTGCACTCAAAAACTTAGAATATAAGAAACGCACAGTGTAGTACATAGTATATGAGTGAGTTGCACTGAAAAACTTAGAATTTACTGAAAAACCCGCATTACACGAAATGCACAGTGTAGTACATAGTATATGAGTGAGTTGCACTGAAAAACTTAGAATATAAGAAACGCACAGTGTAGTACATAGTATATGAGTGAGTTGCACTGAAAAACGTAGAATATAAAAAACGCACAGTGTAGTACATAGTATATGAGTGAGTTGCACTGAAAAACTTAGAATATAAGAAACGCACAGTGTAGTACATAGTATATGAGTGAGTTGCACTGAAAAACTTAGAATATAAGAAACGCACAGTGTAGTACATAGTATATGAGTGAGTTGCACTGAAAAACTTAGAATATAAGAAACGCACAGTGTAGTACATAGTATATGAGTGAGTTGCACTGAAAAACTTAGAATATAAGAAACGCACAGTGTAGTACATAGTATATGAGTGAGTTGCACTGAAAAACTTAGAATATAAGAAACGCACAGTGTAGTACATAGTATATGAGTGAGTTGCACTGAAAAACTTAGAATATAAGAAACGCACAGTGTAGTACATAGTATATGAGTGAGTTGCACTGAAAAACTTAGAATATAAGAAACGCACAGTGTAGTACATAGTATATGAGTGAGTTGCACTGAAAAACTTAGAATATAAGAAACGCACAGTGTAGTACATAGTATATGAGTGAGTTGCACTGAAAAACTTAGAATTTACTGAAAAACCCGCGTTACACGAAATGCACAGTGTAGTACATAGTATATGAGTGAGTTGCACTGAAAAACTTAGAATATAAGAAACGCACAGTGTAGTACATAGTATATGAGTGAGTTGCACTGAAAAACTTAGAATATAAGAAACGCACAGTGTAGTACATAGTATATGAGTGAGTTGCACTGAAAAACTTAGAATATAAGAAACGCACAGTGTAGTACATAGTATATGAGTGATTTGCACTGAAAAACTTAGAATATAAGAAATGCACAGTGTAGTACATAGTATATGAGTGAGTTGCACTGAAAAACTTAGAATATAAGAAACGCACAGTGTAGTACATAGTATATGAGTGAGTTGCACTGAAAAACTTAGAATATAAGAAACGCACAGTGTAGTACATATTATATGAGTGAGTTGCACTCAAAAACTTAGAATATAAGAAACGCACAGTGTAGTACATAGTATATGAGTGAGTTGCACTGAAAAACTTAGAATTTACTGAAAAACCCGCATTACACGAAATGCACAGTGTAGTACATAGTATATGAGTGAGTTGCACTGAAAAACTTAGAATATAAGAAACGCACAGTGTAGTACATAGTATATGAGTGAGTTGCACTGAAAAACTTAGAATATAAGAAACGCACAGTGTAGTACATAGTATATGAGTGAGTTGCACTGAAAAACTTAGAATATAAGAAACGCACAGTGTACTACATAGTATATGAGTGAGTTGCACTGAAAAACTTAGAATATAAGAAACGCACAGTGTAGTACATAGTATATGAGTGAGTTGCACTGAAAAACTTAGAATATAAGAAACGCACAGTGTAGTAGATAGTATATGAATGAGTTGCACTGAAAAACTTAGAATATAAGAAACGCACAGTGTAGTACATAGTATATGAGTGAGTTGTACTGAAAAACTTAGAATATAAGAAACGCACAGTGTAGTACATAGTATATGAGTGAGTTGCACTGAAAAACTTAGAATATAAGAAACGCACAGTGTAGTACATAGTATATGAGTGAGTTGCACTGAAAAACTTAGAATATAAGAAACGCACAGTGTAGTACATAGTATATGAGTGAGTTGCACTGAAAAACTTAGAATATAAGAAACGCACAGTGTAGTACATAGTATATGAGTGAGTTGCACTGAAAAACTTAGAATATAAGAAACGCACAGTGTAGTACATAGTATATGAGTGAGTTGCACTCAAAAACTTAGAATATAAGAAACGCACAGTGTAGTACATAGTATATGAGTGAGTTGCACTGAAAAACTTAGAATATAAGAAACGCACAGTGTAGTACATAGTATATGAGTGAGTTGCACTGAAAAACTTAGAATATAAGAAACGCACAGTGTAGTACATAGTATATGAGTGAGTTGCACTGAAAAACTTAGAATTTACTGAAAAACCCGCATTACACGAAATGCACAGTGTAGTACATAGTATATGAGTGAGTTGCACTGAAAAACTTAGAATATAAGAAACGCACAGTGTAGTACATAGTATATGAGTGAGTTGCACTGAAAAACGTAGAATATAAGAAACGCACAGTGTAGTACATAGTATATGAGTGAGTTGCACTGAAAAACTTAGAATATATGAAACGCACAGTGTAGTACATAGTATATGAGTGAGTTGCACTGAAAAACTTAGAATATAAGAAACGCACAGTGTAGTACATAGTATATGAGTGAGTTGCACTGAAAAACTTAGAATATAAGAAACGCACAGTGTAGTACATAGTATATGAGTGAGTTGCACTGAAAAACTTAGAATATAAGAAACGCACAGTGTAGTACATAGTATATGAGTGAGTTGCACTGAAAAACTTAGAATATAAGAAACGCACAGTGTAGTACATAGTATATGAGTGAGTTGCACTGAAAAACTTAGAATATAAGAAACGCACAGTGTAGTACATAGTATATGAGTGAGTTGCACTGAAAAACTTAGAATATAAGAAACGCACAGTGTAGTACATAGTATATGAGTGAGTTGCACTGAAAAACTTAGAATATAAGAAACGCACAGTGTAGTACATAGTATATGAGTGAGTTGCACTGAAAAACTTAGAATATAAGAAACGCACAGTGTAGTACATAGTATATGAGTGAGTTGCACTGAAAAACTTAGAATATAAGAAACGCACAGTGTAGTACATAGTATATGAGTGAGTTGCACTGAAAAACTTAGAATATAAGAAACGCACAGTGTAGTACATAGTATATGAGTGAGTTGCACTCAAAAACTTAGAATATAAGAAACGCACAGTGTAGTACATAGTATATGAGTGAGTTGCACTGAAAAACTTAGAATTTACTGAAAAACCCGCATTACACGAAATGCACAGTGTAGTACATAGTATATGAGTGAGTTGCACTGAAAAACTTAGAATATAAGAAACGCACAGTGTAGTACATAGTATATGAGTGAGTTGCACTGAAAAACGTAGAATATAAGAAACGCACAGTGTAGTACATAGTATATGAGTGAGTTGCACTGAAAAACTTAGAATATAAGAAACGCACAGTGTAGTACATAGTATATGAGTGAGTTGCACTGAAAAACTTAGAATATAAGAAACGCACAGTGTAGTACATAGTATATGAGTGAGTTGCACTGAAAAACTTAGAATATAAGAAACGCACAGTGTAGTACATAGTATATGAGTGAGTTGCACTGAAAAACTTAGAATATAAGAAACGCACAGTGTAGTACATAGTATATGAGTGAGTTGCACTGAAAAACTTAGAATATAAGAAACGCACAGTGTAGTACATAGTATATGAGTGAGTTGCACTGAAAAACTTAGAATATAAGAAACGCACAGTGTAGTACATAGTATATGAGTGAGTTGCACTGAAAAACTTAGAATATAAGAAACGCACAGTGTAGTACATAGTATATGAGTGAGTTGCACTGAAAAACTTAGAATATAAGAAACGCACAGTGTAGTACATAGTATATGAGTGAGTTGCACTGAAAAACTTAGAATATAAGAAACGCACAGTGTAGTACATAGTATATGAGTGAGTTGCACTGAAAAACTTAGAATTTACTGAAAAACCCGCGTTACACGAAATGCACAGTGTAGTACATAGTATATGAGTGAGTTGCACTGAAAAACTTAGAATATAAGAAACGCACAGTGTAGTACATAGTATATGAGTGAGTTGCACTGAAAAACTTAGAATATAAGAAACGCACAGTGTAGTACATAGTATATGAGTGAGTTGCACTGAAAAACGTAGAATATAAGAAACGCACAGTGTAGTACATAGTATATGAGTGAGTTGCACTGAAAAACTTAGAATATAAGAAACGCACAGTGTAGTACATAGTATATGAGTGAGTTGCACTGAAAAACTTAGAATATAAGAAACGCACAGTGTAGTACATAGTATATGAGTGAGTTGCACTGAAAAACTTAGAATATAAGAAACGCACAGTGTAGTACATAGTATATGAGTGAGTTGCACTGAAAAACTTAGAATATAAGAAACGCACAGTGTAGTACATAGTATATGAGTGAGTTGCACTGAAAAACTTAGAATATAAGAAACGCACAGTGTAGTACATAGTATATGAGTGAGTTGCCTTGAAAAACTTAGAATATAAGAAACGCACAGTGTAGTACATAGTATATGAGTGAGTTGCACTGAAAAACTTAGAATATAAGAAACGCACAGTGTAGTACATAGTATATGAGTGAGTTGCACTGAAAAACTTAGAATATAAGAAACGCACAGTGTAGTACATAGTATATGAGTGAGTTGCACTGAAAAACTTAGAATATAAGAAACGCACATTGTAGTACATAGTATATGAGTGAGTTGCACTGAAAAACTTAGAATATAAGAAACGCACATTGTAGTACATAGTATATGAGTGAGTTGCACTGAAAAACTTAGAATATAAGAAACGCACAGTGTAGTACATAGTATATGAGTGAGTTGCACTGAAAAACTTAGAATATAAGAAACGCACATTGTAGTACATAGTATATGAGTGAGTTGCACTGAAAAACTTAGAATATAAGAAACGCACAGTGTAGTACATAGTATATGAGTGAGTTGCACTGAAAAACTTAGAATATAAGAAACGCACAGTGTAGTACATAGTATATGAATAAGTTGCACTGAAAAACTTAGAATATAAGAAACGCACAGTGTAGTACATAGTATATGAGTGAGTTGCACTGAAAAACTTAGAATATAAGAAACGCACAGTGTAGTACATAGTATATGAGTGAGTTGCACTGAAAAACTTAGAATATAAGAAACGCACAGTGTAGTACATAGTATATGAGTGAGTTGCACTGAAAAACTTAGAATATAAGAAACGCACAGTGTAGTACATAGTATATGAGTGAGTTGCACTGAAAAACTTAGAATATAAGAAACGCACAGTGTAGTACATAGTATATGAGTGAGTTGCACTGAAAAACATAGAATATAAGAAACGCACAGTGTAGTACATAGTATATGAGTGAGTTGCACTGAAAAACTTAGAATATAAGAAACGCACAGTGTAGTACATAGTATATGAGTGAGTTGCACTGAAAAACTTAGAATATAAGAAACGCACAGTGTAGTACATAGTATATGAGTGAGTTGCACTCAAAAACTTAGAATATAAGAAACGCACAGTGTAGTACATAGTATATGAGTGAGTTGCACTGAAAAACTTAGAATATAAGAAACGCACAGTGTAGTACATAGTATATGAGTGAGTTGCACTGAAAAACTTAGAATATAAGAAACGCACAGTGTAGTACATAGTATATGAGTGAGTTGCACTGAAAAACTTAGAATATAAGAAACGCACAGTGTAGTACATAGTATATGAGTGAGTTGCACTGAAAAACTTAGAATATAAGAAACGCACAGTGTAGTACATAGTATATGAGTGAGTTGCACTGAAAAACTTAGAATATAAGAAACGCACAGTGTAGTACATAGTATATGAGTGAGTTGCACTGAAAAACTTAGAATATAAGAAAGGCACAGTGTAGTACATAGTATATGAGTGAGTTGCACTGAAAAACTTAGAATATAAGAAACGCACAGTGTAGTACATAGTATATGAGTGAGTTGCACTGAAAAACTTAGAATATAAGAAACGCACAGTGTAGTACATAGTATATGAGTGAGTTGCACTGAAAAACTTAGAATATAAGAAACGCACAGTGTAGTACATAGTATATGAGTGAGTTGCACTGAAAAACTTAGAATATAAGAAACGCACAGTGTAGTACATAGTATATGAGTGAGTCGCACTGAAAAACTTAGAATTTACTGAAAAACCCGCATTACACGAAATGCACAGTGTAGTACATAGTATATGAGTGAGTTGCACTGAAAAACTTAGAATATAAGAAACGCACAGTGTAGTACATAGTATATGAGTGAGTTGCACTGAAAAACTTAGAATATAAGAAACGCACAGTGTAGTACATAGTATATGATTGAGTTGCACTGAAAAACTTAGAATATAAGAAACGCACAGTGTAGTACATAGTATATGAGTGAGTTGCACTGAAAAACTTAGAATATAAGAAACGCACAGTGTAGTACATAGTATATGAGTGAGTTGCACTGAAAAACTTAGAATATAAGAAACGCACAGTGTAGTACATAGTATATGAGTGAGTTGCACTGAAAAACTTAGAATTTACTGAAAAACCCGCATTACACGAAATGCACAGTGTAGTACATAGTATATGAGTGAGTTGCACTGAAAAACTTAGAATATAAGAAACGCACAGTGTAGTACATAGTATATGAGTGAGTTGCACTGAAAAACTTAGAATATAAGAAACGCACAGTGTAGTACATAGTATATGAGTGAGTTGCACTGAAAAACTTAGAATATAAGAAACGCACAGTGTAGTACATAGTATATGAGTGAGTTGCACTGAAAAACTTAGAATATAAGAAACGCTCAGTGTAGTACATAGTATATGAGTGAGTTGCACTGAAAAACTTAGAATTTAAGAAACAGACAGTGTAGTACATAGTATATGAGTGAGTTGCACTGAAAAACTTAGAATTTACTGAAAAACCCGCATTAAACGAAATGCACAGTGTAGTACATAGTATATGAGTGAGTTGCACTGAAAAACTTAGAATATAAGAAACGCACAGTGTAGTACATAGTATATGAGTGAGTTGCACTGAAAAACTTAGAATATAAGAAACGCACAGTGTAGTACATAGTATATGAGTGAGTTGCACTGAAAAACTTAGAATATAAGAAACGCACAGTGTAGTACATAGTATATGAGTGAGTTGCACTGAAAAACTTAGAATATAAGAAACGCACAGTGTAGTACATAGTATATGAGTGAGTTGCCTTGAAAAACTTAGAATATAAGAAACGCACAGTGTAGTACATAGTATATGAGTGAGTTGCACTGAAAAACTTAGAATATAAGAAACGCACAGTGTAGTACATAGTATATGAGTGAGTTGCACTGAAAAACTTAGAATATAAGAAACGCACAGTGTAGTACATAGTATATGAGTGAGTTGCACTGAAAAACTTAGAATATAAGAAACGCACATTGTAGTACATAGTATATGAGTGAGTTGCACTGAAAAACTTAGAATATAAGAAACGCACATTGTAGTACATAGTATATGAGTGAGTTGCACTGAAAAACTTAGAATATAAGAAACGCACAGTGTAGTACATAGTATATGAGTGAGTTGCACTGAAAAACTTAGAATATAAGAAACGCACATTGTAGTACATAGTATATGAGTGAGTTGCACTGAAAAACTTAGAATATAAGAAACGCACAGTGTAGTACATAGTATATGAGTGAGTTGCACTGAAAAACTTAGAATATAAGAAACGCACAGTGTAGTACATAGTATATGAATAAGTTGCACTGAAAAACTTAGAATATAAGAAACGCACAGTGTAGTACATAGTATATGAGTGAGTTGCACTGAAAAACTTAGAATATAAGAAACGCACAGTGTAGTACATAGTATATGAGTGAGTTGCACTGAAAAACTTAGAATATAAGAAACGCACAGTGTAGTACATAGTATATGAGTGAGTTGCACTGAAAAACTTAGAATATAAGAAACGCACAGTGTAGTACATAGTATATGAGTGAGTTGCACTGAAAAACTTAGAATATAAGAAACGCACAGTGTAGTACATAGTATATGAGTGAGTTGCACTGAAAAACATAGAATATAAGAAACGCACAGTGTAGTACATAGTATATGAGTGAGTTGCACTGAAAAACTTAGAATATAAGAAACGCACAGTGTAGTACATAGTATATGAGTGAGTTGCACTGAAAAACTTAGAATATAAGAAACGCACAGTGTAGTACATAGTATATGAGTGAGTTGCACTCAAAAACTTAGAATATAAGAAACGCACAGTGTAGTACATAGTATATGAGTGAGTTGCACTGAAAAACTTAGAATATAAGAAACGCACAGTGTAGTACATAGTATATGAGTGAGTTGCACTGAAAAACTTAGAATATAAGAAACGCACAGTGTAGTACATAGTATATGAGTGAGTTGCACTGAAAAACTTAGAATATAAGAAACGCACAGTGTAGTACATAGTATATGAGTGAGTTGCACTGAAAAACTTAGAATATAAGAAACGCACAGTGTAGTACATAGTATATGAGTGAGTTGCACTGAAAAACTTAGAATATAAGAAACGCACAGTGTAGTACATAGTATATGAGTGAGTTGCACTGAAAAACTTAGAATATAAGAAACGCACAGTGTAGTACATAGTATATGAGTGAGTTGCACTGAAAAACTTAGAATATAAGAAACGCACAGTGTAGTACATAGTATATGAGTGAGTTGCACTGAAAAACTTAGAATATAAGAAACGCACAGTGTAGTACATAGTATATGAGTGAGTTGCACTGAAAAACTTAGAATATAAGAAACGCACAGTGTAGTACATAGTATATGAGTGAGTTGCACTGAAAAACTTAGAATATAAGAAACGCACAGTGTAGTACATAGTATATGAGTGAGTCGCACTGAAAAACTTAGAATTTACTGAAAAACCCGCATTACACGAAATGCACAGTGTAGTACATAGTATATGAGTGAGTTGCACTGAAAAACTTAGAATATAAGAAACGCACAGTGTAGTACATAGTATATGAGTGAGTTGCACTGAAAAACTTAGAATATAAGAAACGCACAGTGTAGTACATAGTATATGATTGAGTTGCACTGAAAAACTTAGAATATAAGAAACGCACAGTGTAGTACATAGTATATGAGTGAGTTGCACTGAAAAACTTAGAATATAAGAAACGCACAGTGTAGTACATAGTATATGAGTGAGTTGCACTGAAAAACTTAGAATATAAGAAACGCACAGTGTAGTACATAGTATATGAGTGAGTTGCACTGAAAAACTTAGAATTTACTGAAAAACCCGCATTACACGAAATGCACAGTGTAGTACATAGTATATGAGTGAGTTGCACTGAAAAACTTAGAATATAAGAAACGCACAGTGTAGTACATAGTATATGAGTGAGTTGCACTGAAAAACTTAGAATATAAGAAACGCACAGTGTAGTACATAGTATATGAGTGAGTTGCACTGAAAAACTTAGAATATAAGAAACGCACAGTGTAGTACATAGTATATGAGTGAGTTGCACTGAAAAACTTAGAATATAAGAAACGCTCAGTGTAGTACATAGTATATGAGTGAGTTGCACTGAAAAACTTAGAATTTAAGAAACAGACAGTGTAGTACATAGTATATGAGTGAGTTGCACTGAAAAACTTAGAATTTACTGAAAAACCCGCATTAAACGAAATGCACAGTGTAGTACATAGTATATGAGTGAGTTGCACTGAAAAACTTAGAATATAAGAAACGCACAGTGTAGTACATAGTATATGAGTGAGTTGCACTGAAAAACTTAGAATATAAGAAACGCACAGTGTAGTACATAGTATATGAGTGAGTTGCACTGAAAAACTTAGAATATAAGAAACGCACAGTGTAGTACATAGTATATGAGTGAGTTGCACTGAAAAACTTAGAATATAAGAAACGCACAGTGTAGTACATAGTATATGAGTGAGTTGCACTCAAAAACTTAGAATATAAGAAACGCACAGTGTAGTACATAGTATATGAGTGAGTTGCACTGAAAAACTTAGAATTTACTGAAAAACCCGCATTACACGAAATGCACAGTGTAGTACATAGTATATGAGTGAGTTGCACTGAAAAACTTAGAATATAAGAAACGCACAATGTAGTACATAGTATATGAGTGAGTTGCACTGAAAAACTTAGAATATAAGAAACGCACAGTGTAGTACATAGTATATGAGTGAGTTGCACTGAAAAACGTAGAATATAAGAAACGCACAGTGTAGTACATAGTATATGAGTGAGTTGCACTGAAAAACTTAGAATATAAGAAACGCACAGTGTAGTACATAGTATATGAGTGAGTTGCACTGAAAAACTTAGAATATAAGAAACGCACAGTGTAGTACATAGTATATGAGTGAGTTGCACTGAAAAACTTAGAATATAAGAAACGCACAGTGTAGTACATAGTATATGAGTGAGTTGCACTGAAAAACTTAGAATATAAGAAACGCACAGTGTAGTACATAGTATATGAGTGAGTTGCACTGAAAAACTTAGAATATAAGAAACGCACAGTGTAGTACATAGTATATGAGTAAGTTGCACTGAAAAACTTAGAATATAAGAAACGCACAGTGTAGTACATAGTATATGAGTGAGTTGCACTGAAAAACTTAGAATATAAGAAACGCACAGTGTAGTACATAGTATATGAGTGAGTTGCACTGAAAAACTTAGAATATAAGAAACGCACAGTGTAGTACATAGTATATGAGTGAGTTGCACTGAAAAACTTAGAATATAAGAAACGCACAGTGTAGTACATAGTATATGAATGAGTTGCACTGAAAAATTTAGAATTTACTGAAAAACCCGCATTACACGAAATGCACAGTGTAGTACATAGTATATGAGTGAGTTGCACTGAAAAACTTAGAATATAAGAAACACACAATGTAGTACATAGTATATGAGTGAGTTGCACTGAAAAACTTAGAATATAAGAAACGCACAGTGTAGTACATAGTATATGAGTGAGTTGCACTGAAAAACTTAGAATATAAGAAACGCACAGTGTAGTACATAGTATATGAGTGAGTTGCACTGAAAAACGTAGAATATAAGAAACGCACAGTGTAGTACATAGTATATGAGTGAGTTGCACTGAAAAACTTAGAATATAAGAAACGCACAGTGTAGTACATAGTATATGAGTGAGTTGCAATGAAACACTTAGAATATAAGAAACGCACAGTGTAGTACATAGTATATGAGTGAGTTGCACTGAAAAACTTAGAATATAAGAAACGCACAGTGTAGTACATAGTATATGAGTGAGTTGCACTGAAAAACTTAGAATATAAGAAACGCACAGTGTAGTACATAGTATATGAGTGAGTTGCACTGAAAAACTTAGAATATAAGAAACGCACAGTGTAGTACATAGTATATGAGTGAGTTGCACTGAAAAACTTAGAATTTACTGAAAAACCCGCATTACACGAAATGCACAGTGTAGTACATAGTATATGAGTGAGTTGCACTGAAAAACTTAGAATATAAGAAACGCACAGTGTAGTACATAGTATATGAGTGGGTTGCACTGAAAAACTTAGAATATAAGAAACGCACAGTGTAGTACATAGTATATGAGTGAGTTGCACTGAAAAACTTAGAATATAAGAAACGCACAGTGTAGTACATAGTATATGAGTGAGTTGCACTGAAAAACTTAGAATATAAGAAACGCTCAGTGTAGTACATAGTATATGAGTGAGTTGCACTGAAAAACTTAGAATTTAAGAAACAGACAGTGTAGTACATAGTATATGAGTGAGTTGCACTGAAAAACTTAGAATATAAGAAACGCACAGTGTAGTACATAGTATATGAGTGAGTTGCACTGAAAAACTTAGAATATAAGAAACGCACAGTGTAGTACATAGTATATGAGTGAGTTGCACTGAAAAACTTAGAATATAAGAAACGCACAGTGTAGTACATAGTATATGAGTAAGTTGCACTGAAAAACTTAGAATATAAGAAACGCACAGTGTAGTACATAGTATATGAGTGAGTTGCACTGAAAAACTTAGAATATAAGAAACGCACAGTGTAGTACATAGTATATGAGTGAGTTGCACTGAAAAACTTAGAATATAAGAAACGCACAGTGTAGTACATAGTATATGAGTGAGTTGCACTGAAAAACTTAGAATATAAGAAACGCACAGTGTAGAACATAGTATATGAGTGAGTTGCACTGAAAAACTTAGAATTTACTGAAAAACCCGCATTACACGAAATGCACAGTGTAGTACATAGTATATGAGTGAGTTGCACTGAAAAACTTAGAATATAAGAAACACACAATGTAGTACATAGTATATGAGTGAGTTGCACTGAAAAACTTAGAATATAAGAAACGCACAGTGTAGTACATAGTATATGAGTGAGTTGCACTGAAAAACTTAGAATATAAGAAACGCACAGTGTAGTACATAGTATATGAGTGAGTTGCACTGAAAAACGTAGAATATAAGAAACGCACAGTGTAGTACATAGTATATGAGTGAGTTGCACTGAAAAACGTAGAATATAAGAAACGCACAGTGTAGTACATAGTATATGAGTGAGTTGCACTGAAAAACTTAGAATATAAGAAACGCACAGTGTAGTACATAGTATATGAGTGAGTTGCACTGAAAAACTTAGAATATAAGAAACGCACAGTGTAGTACATAGTATATGAGTGAGTTGCACTGAAAAACTTAGAATATAAGAAAAGCACAGTGTAGTACATAGTATATGAGTGAGTTGCACTGAAAAACTTAGAATATAAGAAACGCACAGTGTAGTACATAGTATATGAGTGAGTTGCACTGAAAAACTTAGAATATAAGAAACGCACATTGTAGTACATAGTATATGAGTGAGTTGCACTGAAAAACTTAGAATATAAGAAACGCACAGTGTAGTACATAGTATATGAGTGAGTTGCACTGAAAAACTTAGAATATAAGAAACGCACAGTGTAGTACATAGTATATGAGTGAGTTGCACTGAAAAACTTAGAATATAAGAAACGCACAGTGTAGTACATAGTATATGAGTGAGTTGCACTGAAAAACTTAGAATATAAGAAACGCACATTGTAGTACATAGTATATGAGTGAGTTGCACTGAAAAACTTAGAATATAAGAAACGCACATTGTAGTACATAGTATATGAGTGAGTTGCACTGAAAAACTTAGAATATAAGAAACGCACAGTGTAGTACATAGTATATGAGTGAGTTGCACTGAAAAACTTAGAATATAAGAAACGCACAGTGTAGTACATAGTATATGAGTGACTTGCACTGAAAAACTTAGAATATAAGAAACGCACAGTGTAGTACATAGTATATGAATAAGTTGCACTGAAAAACTTAGAATATAAGAAACGCACAGTGTAGTACATAGTATATGAGTGAGTTGCACTGAAAAACTTAGAATATAAGAAACGCACAGTGTAGTACATAGTATATGAGTGAGTTGCACTGAAAAACTTAGAATATAAGAAACGCACAGTGTAGTACATAGTATATGAGTGAGTTGCACTGAAAAACTTAGAATATAAGAAACGCACAGTGTAGTACATAGTATATGAGTGAGTTGCACTGAAAAACGTAGAATATAAGAAACGCACAGTGTAGTACATAGTATATGAGTGAGTTGCACTGAAAAACGTAGAATATAAGAAACGCACAGTGTAGTACATAGTATATGAGTGAGTTGCACTGAAAAACGTAGAATATAAGAAACGCACAGTGTAGTACATAGTATATGAGTGAGTTGCACTGAAAAACTTAGAATATAAGAAACGCACAGTGTAGTACATAGTATATGAGTGAGTTGCACTGAAAAACTTAGAATATAAGAAACGCACAGTGTAGTACATAGTATATGAGTGAGTTGCACTGAAAAACTTAGAATATAAGAAACGCACAGTGTAGTACATAGTATATGAGTGAGTTGCACTGAAAAACATAGAATATAAGAAACGCACAGTGTAGTACATAGTATATGAGTGAGTTGCACTGAAAAACTTAGAATTTATGAAACGCACAGTGTAGTACATATTATATGAGTGAGTTGCACTGAAAAACTTAGAATATAAGAAACGCACAGTGTAGTACATAGTATATGAGTGAGTTGCACTGAAAAACTTAGAATATAAGAAACGCACAGTGTAGTACATAGTATTTGAGTGAGTTGCACTGAAAAACTTAGAATATAAGAAACGCACAGTGTAGTACATAGTATATGAGTGAGTTGCACTGAAAAACTTAGAATATAAGAAACGCACAGTGTAGTACATAGTATATGAGTGAGTTACACTGAAAAACTTAGAATATAAGAAACGCACAGTGTAGTACATAGTATATGAGTGAGTTGCACTGAAAAACTTAGAATATAAGAAACGCACAGTGTATTACATAGTATATGAGTGAGTTGCACTGAAAAACTTAGAATATAAGAAACGCACAGTGTAGTACATAGTATATGAGTGAGTTGCACTGAAAAACTTAGATTATAAGAAACGCACAGTGTAGTACATAGTATATGAGTGAGTTGCACTGAAAAACTTAGAATATAAGAAACGCACAGTGTAGTACATAGTATATGAGTGAGTTGCACTGAAAAACTTAGAATATAAGAAACGCACAGTGTAGTACATAGTATATGAGTGAGTTGCACTGAAAAACTTAGAATATAAGAAACGCACAGTGTAGTACATAGTATATGAGTGAGTCGCACTGAAAAACTTAGAATTTACTGAAAAACCCGCATTACACGAAATGCACAGTGTAGTACATAGTATATGAGTGAGTTGCACTGAAAAACTTAGAATATAAGAAACGCACAGTGTAGTACATAGTATATGAGTGAGTTGCACTGAAAAACTTAGAATATAAGAAACGCACAGTGTAGTACATAGTATATGATTGAGTTGCACTGAAAAACTTAGAATATAAGAAACGCACAGTGTAGTTCATAGTATATGAGTGAGTTGCACTGAAAAACTTAGAATATAAGAAACGCACAGTGTAGTACATAGTATATGAGTGAGTTGCACTGAAAAACTTAGAATATAAGAAACGCACAGTGTAGTACATAGTATATGAGTGAGTTGCACTGAAAAACTTAGAATTTACTGAAAAACCCGCATTACACGAAATGCACAGTGTAGTACATAGTATATGAGTGAGTTGCACTGAAAAACTTAGAATATAAGAAACGCACAGTGTAGTACATAGTATATGAGTGAGTTGCACTGAAAAACTTAGAATATAAGAAACGCACAGTGTAGTACATAGTATATGAGTGAGTTGCACTGAAAAACTTAGAATATAAGAAACGCACAGTGTAGTACATAGTATATGAGTGAGTTGCACTGAAAAACTTAGAATATAAGAAACGCACAGTGTAGTACATAGTATATGAGTGAGTTGCACTGAAAAACTTAGAATATAAGAAACGCACAGTGTAGTACATAGTATATGAGTGAGTTGCACTGAAAAACTTAGAATATAAGAAACGCACAGTGTAGTACATAGTATATGAGTGAGTTGCACTGAAAAACTTAGAATATAAGAAACGCACAGTGTAGTACATAGTATATGAGTGAGTTGCCTTGAAAAACTTAGAATATAAGAAACGCACAGTGTAGTACATAGTATATGAGTGAGTTGCACTGAAAAACTTAGAATATAAGAAACGCACAGTGTAGTACATAGTATATGAGTGAGTTGCACTGAAAAACTTAGAATATAAGAAACGCACAGTGTAGTACATAGTATATGAGTGAGTTGCACTGAAAAACTTAGAATATAAGAAACGCACATTGTAGTACATAGTATATGAGTGAGTTGCACTGAAAAACTTAGAATATAAGAAACGCACATTGTAGTACATAGTATATGAGTGAGTTGCACTGAAAAACTTAGAATATAAGAAACGCACAGTGTAGTACATAGTATATGAGTGAGTTGCACTGAAAAACTTAGAATATAGGAAACGCACAGTGTAGTACATAGTATATGAGTGACTTGCACTGAAAAACTTAGAATATAAGAAACGCACAGTGTAGTACATAGTATATGAATAAGTTGCACTGAAAAACTTAGAATATAAGAAACGCACAGTGTAGTACATAGTATATGAGTGAGTTGCACTGAAAAACTTAGAATATAAGAAACGCACAGTGTAGTACATAGTATATGAGTGAGTTGCACTGAAAAACTTAGAATATAAGAAACGCACAGTGTAGTACATAGTATATGAGTGAGTTGCACTGAAAAACTTAGAATATAAGAAACGCACAGTGTAGTACATAGTATATGAGTGAGTTGCACTGAAAAACGTAGAATATAAGAAACGCACAGTGTAGTACATAGTATATGAGTGAGTTGCACTGAAAAACGTAGAATATAAGAAACGCACAGTGTAGTACATAGTATATGAGTGAGTTGCACTGAAAAACGTAGAATATAAGAAACGCACAGTGTAGTACATAGTATATGAGTGAGTTGCACTGAAAAACTTAGAATATAAGAAACGCACAGTGTAGTACATAGTATATGAGTGAGTTGCACTGAAAAACTTAGAATATAAGAAACGCACAGTGTAGTACATAGTATATGAGTGAGTTGCACTGAAAAACTTAGAATATAAGAAACGCACAGTGTAGTACATAGTATATGAGTGAGTTGCACTGAAAAACATAGAATATAAGAAACGCACAGTGTAGTACATAGTATATGAGTGAGTTGCACTGAAAAACTTAGAATTTATGAAACGCACAGTGTAGTACATAGTATATGAGTGAGTTGCACTGAAAAACTTAGAATATAAGAAACGCACAGTGTAGTACATAGTATATGAGTGAGTTGCACTGAAAAACTTAGAATATAAGAAACGCACAGTGTAGTACATAGTATTTGAGTGAGTTGCACTGAAAAACTTAGAATATAAGAAACGCACAGTGTAGTACATAGTATATGAGTGAGTTGCACTGAAAAACTTAGAATATAAGAAACGCACAGTGTAGTACATAGTATATGAGTGAGTTGCACTGAAAAACTTAGAATATAAGAAAGGCACTGTGTAGTACATAGTATATGAGTGAGTTGCACTGAAAAACTTAGAATATAAGAAACGCACAGTGTATTACATAGTATATGAGTGAGTTGCACTGAAAAACTTAGAATATAAGAAACGCACAGTGTAGTACATAGTATATGAGTGAGTTGCACTGAAAAACTTAGATTATAAGAAACGCACAGTGTAGTACATAGTATATGAGTGAGTTGCACTGAAAAACTTAGAATATAAGAAACGCACAGTGTAGTACATAGTATATGAGTGAGTTGCACTGAAAAACTTAGAATATAAGAAACGCACAGTGTAGTACATAGTATATGAGTGAGTTGCACTGA
The DNA here is from genome assembly GCF_978045245.1 of Mus caroli. Taxonomy (NCBI): domain Eukaryota; kingdom Metazoa; phylum Chordata; class Mammalia; order Rodentia; family Muridae; genus Mus; species Mus caroli. The sequence continues at coordinate 8,773,753 of NW_028227279.1, forward strand.
AAAACTTAGAATATAAGAAACGCACAGTGTAGTACATAGTATATGAGTGAGTCGCACTGAAAAACTTAGAATTTACTGAAAAACCCGCATTACACGAAATGCACAGTGTAGTACATAGTATATGAGTGAGTTGCACTGAAAAACTTAGAATATAAGAAACGCACAGTGTAGTACATAGTATATGAGTGAGTTGCACTGAAAAACTTAGAATATAAGAAACGCACAGTGTAGTACATAGTATATGATTGAGTTGCACTGAAAAACTTAGAATATAAGAAACGCACAGTGTAGTTCATAGTATATGAGTGAGTTGCACTGAAAAACTTAGAATATAAGAAACGCACAGTGTAGTACATAGTATATGAGTGAGTTGCACTGAAAAACTTAGAATATAAGAAACGCACAGTGTAGTACATAGTATATGAGTGAGTTGCACTGAAAAACTTAGAATTTACTGAAAAACCCGCATTACACGAAATGCACAGTGTAGTACATAGTATATGAGTGAGTTGCACTGAAAAACTTAGAATATAAGAAACGCACAGTGTAGTACATAGTATATGAGTGAGTTGCACTGAAAAACTTAGAATATAAGAAACGCTCAGTGTAGTACATAGTATATGAGTGAGTTGCACTGAAAAACTTAGAATTTAAGAAACAGACAGTGTAGTACATAGTATATGAGTGAGTTGCACTGAAAAACTTAGAATATAAGAAACGCACAGTGTAGAATATAGTATATGAGTGAGTTGCACTGAAAAACTTAGAATATAAGAAACGCACAGTGTAGTACATAGTATATGAGTGAGTTGCACTGAAAAACTTAGAATTTATTGAAAAACCCGCATTACACGAAATGCACAGTGTAGTACATAGTATATGAGTGAGTTGCACTGAAAAACTTAGAATATAAGAAACGCACAGTGTAGTACATAGTATATGAGTGAGTTGCACTGAAAAACTTAGAATATAAGAAACGCACAGTGTAGTACATAGTATATGAGTGAGTTGCACTGAAAAACTTAGAATATAAGAAACGCACAGTGTAGTACATAGTATATGAGTGAGTTGCACTGAAAAACTTAGAATATAAGAAACGCACAGTGTAGTACATAGTATATGAGTGAGTTGCACTGAAAAACTTAGAATATAAGAAACGCACAGTGTAGTACATAGTATATGAGTGAGTTGCACTGAAAAACTTAGAATATAAGAAACGCACAGTGTAGTACATAGTATATGAGTGAGTTGCACTGAAAAACTTAGAATTTACTGAAAAACCCGCATTACACGAAATGCACAGTGTAGTACATAGTATATGAGTGAGTTGCACTGAAAAACTTAGAATATAAGAAACGCACAATGTAGTACATAGTATATGAGTGAGTTGCACTGAAAAACTTAGAATATAAGAAACGCACAGTGTAGTACATAGTATATTAGTGAGTTGCACTGAAAAACTTAGAATATAAGAAACGCACAGTGTAGTATATAGTATATGAGTGAGTTGCACTGAAAAACTTAGAATATAAGAAACGCACAGTGTAGTACATAGTATATGAGTGAGTTGCACTGAAAAACTTAGAATATAAGAAACGCACAGTGTAGTACATAGTATATGAGTGAGTTGCACTGAAAAACTTAGAATATAAGAAACGCACAGTGTAGTACATAGTATATGAGTGAGTTGCACTGAAAAACTTAGAATATAAGAAACGCACAGTGTAGTACATAGTATATGAGTGAGTTGCACTGAAAAACTTAGAATATAAGAAACGCACAGTGTAGTACATAGTATATGAGTGAGTTGCACTGAAAAACTTAGAATATAAGAAACGCACAGTGTAGTACATAGTATATGAGTGAGTTGCATTGAAAAACTTAGAATATAAGAAACGCACAGTGTAGTACATAGTATATGAGTGAGTTGCACTGAAAAACTTAGAATATAAGAAACGCACAGTGTAGTACATAGTATATGAGTGAGTTGCACTGAAAAACTTAGAATATAAGAAACGCACAGTGTAGTACATAGTATATGAGTGAGTCGCACTGAAAAACTTAGAATTTACTGAAAAACCAGCATTACACGAAATGCACAGTGTAGTACATAGTATATGAGTGAGTTGCACTGAAAAACTTAGAATATAAGAAACGCACAGTGTAGTACCTAGTATATGAGTGAGTTGCACTGAAAAACTTAGAATATAAGAAACGCACAGTGTAGTACATAGTATATGATTGAGTTGCACTGAAAAACTTAGAATATAAGAAACGCACAGTGTAGTACATAGTATATGAGTGAGTTGCACTGAAAAACTTAGAATATAAGAAACGCACAGTGTAGTACATAGTATATGAGTGAGTTGCACTGAAAAACTTAGAATATAAGAAACGCACAGTGTAGTACATAGTATATGAGTGAGTTGCACTGAAAAACTTAGAATTTACTGAAAAACCCGCATTACACGAAATGCACAGTGTAGTACATAGTATATGAGTGAGTTGCACTGAAAAACTTAGAATATAAGAAACGCACAGTGTAGTACATAGTATATGAATGAGTTGCACTGAAAAACTTAGAATATAAGAAACGCACAGTGTAGTACATAGTATATGAGTGAGTTGCACTGAAAAACTTAGAATATAAGAAACGCACAGTGTAGTACATAGTATATGAGTGAGTTGCACTGAAAAACTTAGAATATAAGAAACGCACAGTGTAGTACATAGTATATGAGTGAGTTGCACTGAAAAACTTAGAATATAAGAAACGCTCAGTGTAGTACATAGTATATGAGTGAGTTGCACTGAAAAACTTAGAATTTAAGAAACAGACAGTGTAGTACATAGTATATGAGTGAGTTGCACTGAAAAACTTAGAATATAAGAAACGCACAGTGTAGTACATAGTATATGAGTGAGTTGCACTGAAAAACTTAGAATATAAGAAACGCACAGTGTAGTACATAGTATATGAGTGAGTTGCACTGAAAAACTTAGAATTTACTGAAAAACCCGCATTACACGAAATGCACAGTGTAGTACATAGTATATGAGTGAGTTGCACTGAAAAACTTAGAATATAAGAAACGCACAGTGTAGTACATAGTATATGAGTGAGTTGCACTGAAAAACTTAGAATATAAGAAACGCACAGTGTAGTACATAGTATATGAGTGAGTTGCACTGAAAAACTTAGAATATAAGAAACGCACAGTGTAGTACATAGTATATGAGTGAGTTGCACTGAAAAACTTAGAATATAAGAAACGCACAGTGTAGTACATAGTATATGAGTGAGTTGCACTGAAAAACTTAGAATATAAGAAACGCACAGTGTAGTACATAGTATATGAGTGAGTTGCACTGAAAAACTTAGAATATAAGAAACGCACAGTGTAGTACATAGTATATGAGTGAGTTGCCTTGAAAAACTTAGAATATAAGAAACGCACAGTGTAGTACATAGTATATGAGTGAGTTGCACTGAAAAACTTAGAATATAAGAAATGCACAGTGTAGTACATAGTATATGAGTGAGTTGCACTGAAAAACTTAGAATATAAGAAACGCACATTGTAGTACATAGTATATGAGTGAGTTGCACTGAAAAACTTAGAATATAAGAAACGCACATTGTAGTACATAGTATATGAGTGAGTTGCACTGAAAAACTTAGAATATAAGAAACGCACAGTGTAGTACATAGTATATGAGTGAGTTGCACTGAAAAACTTAGAATATAAGAAACGCACAGTGTAGTACATAGTATATGAGTGAGTTGCACTGAAAAACTTAGAATATAAGAAACGCACAGTGTAGTACATAGTATATGAATAAGTTGCACTGAAAAACTTAGAATATAAGAAACGCACAGTGTAGTACATAGTATATGAGTGAGTTGCACTGAAAAACTTAGAATATAAGAAACGCACAGTGTAGTACATAGTATATGAGTGAGTTGCACTGAAAAACTTAGAATATAAGAAACGCACAGTGTAGTACATAGTATATGAGTGAGTCGCACTGAAAAACTTAGAATTTACTGAAAAACCAGCATTACACGAAATGCACAGTGTAGTACATAGTATATGAGTGAGTTGCACTGAAAAACTTAGAATATAAGAAACGCACAGTGTAGTACCTAGTATATGAGTGAGTTGCACTGAAAAACTTAGAATATAAGAAACGCACAGTGTAGTACATAGTATATGATTGAGTTGCACTGAAAAACTTAGAATATAAGAAACGCACAGTGTAGTACATAGTATATGAGTGAGTTGCACTGAAAAACTTAGAATATAAGAAACGCACAGTGTAGTACATAGTATATGAGTGAGTTGCACTGAAAAACTTAGAATATAAGAAACGCACAGTGTAGTACATAGTATATGAGTGAGTTGCACTGAAAAACTTAGAATTTACTGAAAAACCCGCATTACACGAAATGCACAGTGTAGTACATAGTATATGAGTGAGTTGCACTGAAAAACTTAGAATATAAGAAACGCACAGTGTAGTACATAGTATATGAATGAGTTGCACTGAAAAACTTAGAATATAAGAAACGCACAGTGTAGTACATAGTATATGAGTGAGTTGCACTGAAAAACTTAGAATATAAGAAACGCACAGTGTAGTACATAGTATATGAGTGAGTTGCACTGAAAAACTTAGAATATAAGAAACGCACAGTGTAGTACATAGTATATGAGTGAGTTGCACTGAAAAACTTAGAATATAAGAAACGCTCAGTGTAGTACATAGTATATGAGTGAGTTGCACTGAAAAACTTAGAATTTAAGAAACAGACAGTGTAGTACATAGTATATGAGTGAGTTGCACTGAAAAACTTAGAATATAAGAAACGCACAGTGTAGTACATAGTATATGAGTGAGTTGCACTGAAAAACTTAGAATATAAGAAACGCACAGTGTAGTACATAGTATATGAGTGAGTTGCACTGAAAAACTTAGAATTTACTGAAAAACCCGCATTACACGAAATGCACAGTGTAGTACATAGTATATGAGTGAGTTGCACTGAAAAACTTAGAATATAAGAAACGCACAGTGTAGTACATAGTATATGAGTGAGTTGCACTATAAAACTTAGAATATAAGAAACGCACAGTGTAGTACATAGTATATGAGTGAGTTGCACTGAAAAACTTAGAATATAAGAAACGCACAGTGTAGTACATAGTATATGAGTGAGTTGCACTGAAAAACTTAGAATATAAGAAACGCACAGTGTAGTACATAGTATATGAGTGAGTTGCACTGAAAAACTTAGAATATAAGAAACGCACAGTGTAGTACATAGTATATGAGTGAGTTGCACTGAAAAACTTAGAATATAAGAAACGCACAGTGTAGTACATAGTATATGAGTGAGTTGCCTTGAAAAACTTAGAATATAAGAAACGCACAGTGTAGTACATAGTATATGAGTGAGTTGCACTGAAAAACTTAGAATATAAGAAACGCACAGTGTAGTACATAGTATATGAGTGAGTTGCACTGAAAAACTTAGAATATAAGAAACGCACATTGTAGTACATAGTATATGAGTGAGTTGCACTGAAAAACTTAGAATATAAGAAACGCACATTGTAGTACATAGTATATGAGTGAGTTGCACTGAAAAACTTAGAATATAAGAAACGCACAGTGTAGTACATAGTATATGAGTGAGTTGCACTGAAAAACTTAGAATATAAGAAACGCACAGTGTAGTACATAGTATATGAGTGAGTTGCACTGAAAAACTTAGAATATAAGAAACGCACAGTGTAGTACATAGTATATGAATAAGTTGCACTGAAAAACTTAGAATATAAGAAACGCACAGTGTAGTACATAGTATATGAGTGAGTTGCACTGAAAAACTTAGAATATAAGAAACGCACAGTGTAGTACATAGTATATGAGTGAGTTGCACTGAAAAACTTAGAATATAAGAAACGCACAGTGTAGTACATAGTATATGAGTGAGTTGCACTGAAAAACTTAGAATATAAGAAACGCACAGTGTAGTACATAGTATATGAGTGAGTTGCACTGAAAAACGTAGAATATAAGAAACGCACAGTGTAGTACATAGTATATGAGTGAGTTGCACTGAAAAACGTAGAATATAAGAAACGCACAGTGTAGTACATAGTATATGAGTGAGTTGCACTGAAAAACGTAGAATATAAGAAACGCACAGTGTAGTACATAGTATATGAGTGAGTTGCACTGAAAAACTTAGAATATAAGAAACGCACAGTGTAGTACATAGTATATGAGTGAGTTGCACTGAAAAACTTAGAATATAAGAAACGCACAGTGTAGTACATAGTATATGAGTGAGTTGCACTGAAAAACTTAGAATATAAGAAACGCACAGTGTAGTACATAGTATATGAGTGAGTTGCACTGAAAAACATAGAATATAAGAAACGCACAGTGTAGTACATAGTATATGAGTGAGTTGCACTGAAAAACTTAGAATTTATGAAACGCACAGTGTAGTACATAGTATATGAGTGAGTTGCACTGAAAAACTTAGAATATAAGAAACGCACAGTGTAGTACATAGTATATGAGTGAGTTGCACTGAAAAACTTAGAATATAAGAAACGCACAGTGTAGTACATAGTATTTGAGTGAGTTGCACTGAAAAACTTAGAATATAAGAAACGCACAGTGTAGTACATAGTATATGAGTGAGTTGCACTGAAAAACTTAGAATATAAGAAACGCACAGTGTAGTACATAGTATATGAGTGAGTTGCACTGAAAAACTTAGAATATAAGAAACGCACAGTGTAGTACATAGTATATGAGTGAGTTGCACTGAAAAACTTAGAATATAAGAAACGCACAGTGTATTACATAGTATATGAGTGAGTTGCACTGAAAAACTTAGAATATAAGAAACGCACAGTGTAGTACATAGTATATGAGTGAGTTGCACTGAAAAACTTAGATTATAAGAAACGCACAGTGTAGTACATAGTATATGAGTGAGTTGCACTGAAAAACTTAGAATATAAGAAACGCACAGTGTAGTACATAGTATATGAGTGAGTTGCACTGAAAAACTTAGAATATAAGAAACGCACAGTGTAGTACATAGTATATGAGTGAGTTGCACTGAAAAACTTAGAATATAAGAAACGCACAGTGTAGTACATAGTATATGAGTGAGTCGCACTGAAAAACTTAGAATTTACTGAAAAACCCGCATTACACGAAATGCACAGTGTAGTACATAGTATATGAGTGAGTTGCACTGAAAAACTTAGAATATAAGAAACGCACAGTGTAGTACATAGTATATGAGTGAGTTGCACTGAAAAACTTAGAATATAAGAAACGCACAGTGTAGTACATAGTATATGATTGAGTTGCACTGAAAAACTTAGAATATAAGAAACGCACAGTGTAGTTCATAGTATATGAGTGAGTTGCACTGAAAAACTTAGAATATAAGAAACGCACAGTGTAGTACATAGTATATGAGTGAGTTGCACTGAAAAACTTAGAATATAAGAAACGCACAGTGTAGTACATAGTATATGAGTGAGTTGCACTGAAAAACTTAGAATATAAGAAACGCACAGTGTAGTACATAGTATATGAGTGAGTTGCACTGAAAAACTTAGAATATAAGAAACGCACAGTGTAGTACATAGTATATGAGTGAGTTGCACTGAAAAACTTAGAATATAAGAAACGCTCAGTGTAGTACATAGTATATGAGTGAGTTGCACTGAAAAACTTAGAATTTAAGAAACAGACAGTGTAGTACATAGTATATGAGTGAGTTGCACTGAAAAACTTAGAATATAAGAAACGCACAGTGTAGAATATAGTATATGAGTGACTTGCACTGAAAAACTTAGAATATAAGAAACGCACAGTGTAGTACATAGTATATGAGTGAGTTGCACTGAAAAACTTAGAATTTATTGAAAAACCCGCATTACACGAAATGCACAGTGTAGTACATAGTATATGAGTGAGTTGCACTGAAAAACTTAGAATATAAGAAACGCACAGTGTAGTACATAGTATATGAGTGAGTTGCACTGAAAAACTTAGAATATAAGAAACGCACAGTGTAGTACATAGTATATGAGTGAGTTGCACTGAAAAACTTAGAATATAAGAAACGCACAGTGTAGTACATAGTATATGAGTGAGTTGCACTGAAAAACTTAGAATATAAGAAACGCACAGTGTAGTACATAGTATATGAGTGAGTTGCACTGAAAAACTTAGAATATAAGAAACGCACAGTGTAGTACATAGTATATGAGTGAGTTGCACTGAAAAACTTAGAATATAAGAAACGCACAGTGTAGTACATAGTATATGAGTGAGTTGCACTGAAAAACTTAGAATATAAGAAACGCACAGTGTAGTACATAGTATATGAGTGAGTCGCACTGAAAAACTTAGAATTTACTGAAAAACCCGCATTACACGAAATGCACAGTGTAGTACATAGTATATGAGTGAGTTGCACTGAAAAACTTAGAATATAAGAAACGCACAGTGTAGTACATAGTATATGAGTGAGTTGCACTGAAAAACTTAGAATATAAGAAACGCACAGTGTAGTACATAGTATATGATTGAGTTGCACTGAAAAACTTAGAATATAAGAAACGCACAGTGTAGTTCATAGTATATGAGTGAGTTGCACTGAAAAACTTAGAATATAAGAAACGCACAGTGTAGTACATAGTATATGAGTGAGTTGCACTGAAAAACTTAGAATATAAGAAACGCACAGTGTAGTACATAGTATATGAGTGAGTTGCACTGAAAAACTTAGAATTTACTGAAAAACCCGCATTACACGAAATGCACAGTGTAGTACATAGTATATGAGTGAGTTGCACTGAAAAACTTAGAATATAAGAAACGCACAGTGTAGTACATAGTATATGAGTGAGTTGCACTGAAAAACTTAGAATATAAGAAACGCACAGTGTAGTACATAGTATATGAGTGAGTTGCACTGAAAAACTTAGAATATAAGAAACGCACAGTGTAGTACATAGTATATGAGTGAGTTGCACTGAAAAACTTAGAATATAAGAAACGCACAGTGTAGTACATAGTATATGAGTGAGTTGCACTGAAAAACTTAGAATATAAGAAACGCTCAGTGTAGTACATAGTATATGAGTGAGTTGCACTGAAAAACTTAGAATTTAAGAAACAGACAGTGTAGTACATAGTATATGAGTGAGTTGCACTGAAAAACTTAGAATATAAGAAACGCACAGTGTAGAATATAGTATATGAGTGAGTTGCACTGAAAAACTTAGAATATAAGAAACGCACAGTGTAGTACATAGTATATGAGTGAGTTGCACTGAAAAACTTAGAATTTATTGAAAAACCCGCATTACACGAAATGCACAGTGTAGTACATAGTATATGAGTGAGTTGCACTGAAAAACTTAGAATATAAGAAACGCACAGTGTAGTACATAGTATATGAGTGAGTTGCACTGAAAAACTTAGAATATAAGAAACGCACAGTGTAGTACATAGTATATGAGTGAGTTGCACTGAAAAACTTAGAATATAAGAAACGCACAGTGTAGTACATAGTATATGAGTGAGTTGCACTGAAAAACTTAGAATATAAGAAACGCACAGTGTAGTACATAGTATATGAGTGAGTTGCACTGAAAAACTTAGAATATAAGAAACGCACAGTGTAGTACATAGTATATGAGTGAGTTGCACTGAAAAACTTAGAATATAAGAAACGCACAGTGTAGTACATAGTATATGAGTGAGTTGCACTGAAAAACTTAGAATTTACTGAAAAACCCGCATTACACGAAATGCACAGTGTAGTACATAGTATATGAGTGAGTTGCACTGAAAAACTTAGAATATAAGAAACGCACAATGTAGTACATAGTATATGAGTGAGTTGCACTGAAAAACTTAGAATATAAGAAACGCACAGTGTAGTACATAGTATATTAGTGAGTTGCACTGAAAAACTTAGAATATAAGAAACGCACAGTGTAGTACATAGTATATGAGTGAGTTGCACTGAAAAACTTAGAATATAAGAAACGCACAGTGTAGTACATAGTATATGAGTGAGTTGCACTGAAAAACTTAGAATATAAGAAACGCACAGTGTAGTACATAGTATATGAGTGAGTTGCACTGAAAAACTTAGAATATAAGAAACGCACAGTGTAGTACATAGTATATGAGTGAGTTGCACTGAAAAACTTAGAATATAAGAAACGCACAGTGTAGTACATAGTATATGAGTGAGTTGCACTGAAAAACTTAGAATATAAGAAACGCACAGTGTAGTACATAGTATATGAGTGAGTTGCACTGAAAAACTTAGAATATAAGAAACGCACAGTGTAGTACATAGTATATGAGTGAGTTGCATTGAAAAACTTAGAATATAAGAAACGCACAGTGTAGTACATAGTATATGAGTGAGTTGCACTGAAAAACTTAGAATATAAGAAACGCACAGTGTAGTACATAGTATATGAGTGAGTTGCACTGAAAAACTTAGAATATAAGAAACGCACAGTGTAGTACATAGTATATGAGTGAGTCGCACTGAAAAACTTAGAATTTACTGAAAAACCCGCATTACACGAAATGCACAGTGTAGTACATAGTATATGAGTGAGTTGCACTGAAAAACTTAGAATATAAGAAACGCACAGTGTAGTACCTAGTATATGAGTGAGTTGCACTGAAAAACTTAGAATATAAGAAACGCACAGTGTAGTACATAGTATATGATTGAGTTGCACTGAAAAACTTAGAATATAAGAAACGCACAGTGTAGTACATAGTATATGAGTGAGTTGCACTGAAAAACTTAGAATATAAGAAACGCACAGTGTAGTACATAGTATATGAGTGAGTTGCACTGAAAAACTTAGAATATAAGAAACGCACAGTGTAGTACATAGTATATGAGTGAGTTGCACTGAAAAACTTAGAATTTACTGAAAAACCCGCATTACACGAAATGCACAGTGTAGTACATAGTATATGAGTGAGTTGCACTGAAAAACTTAGAATATAAGAAACGCACAGTGTAGTACATAGTATATGAATGAGTTGCACTGAAAAACTTAGAATATAAGAAACGCACAGTGTAGTACATAGTATATGAGTGAGTTGCACTGAAAAACTTAGAATATAAGAAACACACAGTGTAGTACATAGTATATGAGTGAGTTGCACTGAAAAACTTAGAATATAAGAAACGCACAGTGTAGTACATAGTATATGAGTGAGTTGCACTGAAAAACTTAGAATATAAGAAACGCTCAGTGTAGTACATAGTATATGAGTGAGTTGCACTGAAAAACTTAGAATTTAAGAAACAGACAGTGTAGTACATAGTATATGAGTGAGTTTCACTGAAAAACTTAGAATATAAGAAACGCACAGTGTAGTACATAGTATATGAGTGAGTTGCACTGAAAAACTTAGAATATAAGAAACGCACAGTGTAGTACATAGTATATGAGTGAGTTGCACTGAAAAACTTAGAATTTACTGAAAAACCCGCATTACACGAAATGCACAGTGTAGTACATAGTATATGAGTGAGTTGCACTGAAAAACTTAGAATATAAGAAACGCACAGTGTAGTACATAGTATATGAGTGAGTTGCACTGAAAAACTTAGAATATAAGAAACGCACAGTGTAGTACATAGTATATGAGTGAGTTGCACTGAAAAACTTAGAACATAAGAAACGCACAGTGTAGTACATAGTATATGAGTGAGTTGCACTGAAAAACTTAGAATATAAGAAACGCACAGTGTAGTACATAGTATATGAGTGAGTTGCACTGAAAAACTTAGAATATAAGAAACGCACAGTGTAGTCCATAGTATATGAGTGAGTTGCACTCAAAAACTTAGAATATAAGAAACGCACAGTGTAGTACATAGTATATGAGTGAGTTGCACTGAAAAACTTAGAATTTACTGAAAAACCCGCATTACACGAAATGCACAGTGTAGTACATAGTATATGAGTGAGTTGCACTGAAAAACTTAGAATATAAGAAACGCACAGTGTAGTACATAGTATATGAGTGAGTTGCACTGAAAAACTTAGAATATAAGAAACGCACAGTGTAGTACATAGTATATGAGTGAGTTGCACTGAAAAACTTAGAATATAAGAAACGCACAGTGTAGTACATAGTATATGAGTGAGTTGCAATGAAAAACTTAGAATATAAGAAACGCACAGTGTAGTACATAGTATATGAGTGAGTTGCACTGAAAAACTTAGAATATAAGAAACGCACAGTGTAGTACATAGTATATGAGTGAGTTGCACTGAAAAACTTAGAATATAAGAAACGCACAGTGTAGTACATAGTATATGAGTGAGTTGCACTGAAAAACTTAGAATATAAGAAACGCACAGTGTAGTACATAGTATATGAGTGAGTTGCACTGAAAAACTTAGAATATAAGAAACGCACAGTGTAGTACATAGTATATGAGTGAGTTGCACTGAAAAACTTAGAATATAAGAAACGCACAGTGTAGTACATAGTATATGAGTGAGTTGCACTGAAAAACTTAGAATTTATGAAACGCACAGTGTAGTACATAGTATATGAGTGAGTTGCACTGAAAAACTTAGAATATAAGAAACGCACAGTGTAGTACATAGTATATGAGTGAGTTGCCTTGAAAAACTTAGAATATAAGAAACGCACAGTGTAGTCCATAGTATATGAGTGAGTTGCACTCAAAAACTTAGAATATAAGAAACGCACAGTGTAGTACATAGTATATGAGTGAGTTGCACTGAAAAACTTAGAATTTACTGAAAAACCCGCATTACACGAAATGCACAGTGTAGTACATAGTATATGAGTGAGTTGCACTGAAAAACTTAGAATATAAGAAACGCACAGTGTAGTACATAGTATATGAGTGAGTTGCACTGAAAAACTTAGAATATAAGAAACGCACAGTGTAGTACATAGTATATGAGTGAGTTGCAATGAAAAACTTAGAATATAAGAAACGCACAGTGTAGTACATAGTATATGAGTGAGTTGCACTGAAAAACTTAGAATATAAGAAACGCACAGTGTAGTACATAGTATATGAGTGAGTTGCACTGAAAAACTTAGAATATAAGAAACGCACAGTGTAGTACATAGTATATGAGTGAGTTGCACTGAAAAACTTAGAATATAAGAAACGCACAGTGTAGTACATAGTATATGAGTGAGTTGCACTGAAAAACTTAGAATATAAGAAACGCACAGTGTAGTACATAGTATATGAGTGAGTTGCACTGAAAAACTTAGAATATAAGAAACGCACAGTGTAGTACATAGTATATGAGTGAGTTGCACTGAAAAACTTAGAATTTATGAAACGCACAGTGTAGTACATAGTATATGAGTGAGTTGCACTGAAAAACTTAGAATATAAGAAACGCACAGTGTAGTACATAGTATATGAGTGAGTTGCCTTGAAAAACTTAGAATATAAGAAACGCACAGTGTAGTCCATAGTATATGAGTGAGTTGCACTCAAAAACTTAGAATATAAGAAACGCACAGTGTAGTACATAGTATATGAGTGAGTTGCACTGAAAAACTTAGAATTTACTGAAAAACCCGCATTACACGAAATGCACAGTGTAGTACATAGTATATGAGTGAGTTGCACTGAAAAACTTAGAATATAAGAAACGCACAATGTAGTACATAGTATATGAGTGAGTTGCACTGAAAAACTTAGAATATAAGAAACGCACAGTGTAGTACATAGTATATGAGTGAGTTGCACTGAAAAACTTAGAATATAAGAAACGCACAGTGTAGTACATAGTATATGAGTGAGTTGCAATGAAAAACTTAGAATATAAGAAACGCACAGTGTAGTACATAGTATATGAGTGAGTTGCACTGAAAAACTTAGAATATAAGAAACGCACAGTGTAGTACATAGTATATGAGTGAGTTGCACTGAAAAACTTAGAATATAAGAAACGCACAGTGTAGTACATAGTATATGAGTGAGTTGCACTGAAAAACTTAGAATATAAGAAACGCACAGTGTAGTACATAGTATATGAGTGAGTTGCACTGAAAAACTTAGAATATAAGAAACGCACAGTGTAGTACATAGTATATGAGTGAGTTGCACTGAAAAACTTAGAATATAAGAAACGCACAGTGTAGTACATAGTATATGAGTGAGTTGCACTGAAAAACTTAGAATTTATGAAACGCACAGTGTAGTACATAGTATATGAGTGAGTTGCACTGAAAAACTTAGAATATAAGAAACGCACAGTGTAGTACATAGTATATGAGTGAGTTGCACTGAAAAACTTAGAATATAAGAAACGCACAGTGTAGTACATAGTATATGAGTGAGTTGCACTGAAAAACTTAGAATATAAGAAACGCACAGTGTAGTACATAGTATATGAGTGAGTTGCACTGAAAAACTTAGAATATAAGAAAAGCACAGTGTAGTACATAGTATATGAGTGAGTTGCTCTGAAAAACTTAGAATATAAGAAACGCACAGTGTATTACATAGTATATGAGTGAGTTGCACTGAAAAACTTAGAATATAAGAAACGCACAGTGTAGTACATAGTATATGAGTGAGTTGCCTTGAAAAACTTAGAATATAAGAAACGCACAGTGTAGTACATAGTATATGAGTGAGTTGCACTGAAAAACTTAGAATATAGAAACGCACAGTGTAGTACATAGTATATGAGTGAGTTGCACTGAAAAACTTAGAATATAAGAAACGCACAGTGTAGTACATAGTATATGAGTGAGTTGCACTGAAAAACTTAGAATATAAGAAACGCACAGTGTAGTACATAGTATATGAATGAGTTGCACTGAAAAACTTAGAATATAAGAAACGCACAGTGTAGTACATAGTATATGAGTGAGTTGCACTGAAAAACTTAGAATATAAGAAACGCACAGTGTAGTACATAGTATATGAGTGAGTTGCACTGAAAAACTTAGAATATAAGAAACGCACAGTGTAGTACATAGTATATGAGTGAGTTGCACTGAAAAACTTAGAATATAAGAAACGCACAGTGTAGTACATAGTATATGAGTGAGTTGCACTGAAAAACTTAGAATTTACTGAAAAACCCGCATTACACGAAATGCACAGTGTAGTACATAGTATATGAGTGAGTTGCCTTGAAAAACTTAGAATATAAGAAACGCACAGTGTAGTACATAGTATATGAGTGAGTTGCACTGAAAAACTTAGAATATAAGAAACGCACAGTGTAGTACATAGTATATGAGTGAGTTGCACTGAAAAACTTAGAATATAAGAAACGCACAGTGTAGTACATAGTATATGAGTGAGTTGCACTGAAAAACTTAGAATATAAGAAACGCACAGTGTAGTACATAGTATATGAGTGAGTTGCACTGAAAAACTTAGAATATAAGAAACGCACAGTGTAGTACATAGTATATGAGTGAGTTGCACTGAAAAACTTAGAATATAAGAAACGCACAGTGTAGTACATAGTATATGAGTGAGTTGCACTGAAAAACTTAGAATATAAGAAACGCACAGTGTAGTACATAGTATATGAGTGAGTTGCACTGAAAAACTTAGAATATAAGAAACGCACAGTGTAGTACATAGTATATGAGTGAGTTGCACTGAAAAACTTAGAATATAAGAAACGCACAGTGTAGTACATAGTATATGAGTGAGTCGCACTGAAAAACTTAGAATTTACTGAAAAACCCGCATTACACGAAATGCACAGTGTAGTACATAGTATATGAGTGAGTTGCACTGAAAAACTTAGAATATAAGAAACGCACAGTGTAGTACATAGTATATGAGTGAGTTGCACTGAAAAACTTAGAATATAAGAAACGCACAGTGTAGTACATAGTATATGAGTGAGTTGCACTGAAAAACTTAGAATATAAGAAACGCACAGTGTAGTACATAGTATATGAGTGAGTCGCACTGAAAAACTTAGAATTTACTGAAAAACCCGCATTACACGAAATGCACAGTGTAGTACATAGTATATGAGTGAGTTGCACTGAAAAACTTAAAATATAAGAAACGCACAGTGTAGTACATAGTATATGAGTGAGTTGCACTGAAAAACTTAGAATATAAGAAACGCACAGTGTAGTACATAGTATATGATTGAGTTGCACTGAAAAACTTAGAATATAAGAAACGCACAGTGTAGTACATAGTATATGAGTGAGTTGCACTGAAAAACTTAGAATATAAGAAACGCACAGTGTAGTACATAGTATATGAGTGAGTTGCACTGAAAAACTTAGAATATAAGAAACGCACAGTGTAGTACATAGTATATGAGTGAGTTGCACTGAAAAACTTAGAATTTACTGAAAAACCCGCATTACACGAAATGCACAGTGTAGTACATAGTATATGAGTGAGTTGCACTGAAAAACTTAGAATATAAGAAACGCACAGTGTAGTACATAGTATATGAGTGAGTTGCACTGAAAAACTTAGAATATAAGAAACGCACAGTGTAGTACATAGTATATGAGTGAGTTGCACTGAAAAACTTAGAATATAAGAAACGCACAGTGTAGTACATAGTATATGAGTGAGTTGCACTGAAAAACTTAGAATATAAGAAACGCACAGTGTAGTACATAGTATATGAGTGAGTTGCACTGAAAAACTTAGAATATAAGAAACGCTCAGTGTAGTACATAGTATATGAGTGAGTTGCACTGAAAAACTTAGAATTTAAGAAACAGACAGTGTAGTACATAGTATATGAGTGAGTTGCACTGAAAAACTTAGAATATAAGAAACGCACAGTGTAGTACATAGTATATGAGTGAGTTGCACTGAAAAACTTAGAATATAAGAAACGCACAGTGTAGTACATAGTATATGAGTGAGTTGCACTGAAAAACTTAGAATTTACTGAAAAACCCGCATTACACGAAATGCACAGTGTAGTACATAGTATATGAGTGAGTTGCCTTGAAAAACTTAGAATATAAGAAACGCACAGTGTAGTACATAGTATATGAGTGAGTTGCACTGAAAAACTTAGAATATAAGAAACGCACAGTGTAGTACATAGTATATGAGTGAGTTGCACTGAAAAACTTAGAATATAAGAAACGCACAGTGTAGTACATAGTATATGAGTGAGTTGCACTGAAAAACTTAGAATATAAGAAACGCACAGTGTAGTACATAGTATATGAGTGAGTTGCACTGAAAAACTTAGAATATAAGAAACGCACAGTGTAGTACATAGTATATGAGTGAGTTGCACTGAAAAACTTAGAATATAAGAAACGCACAGTGTAGTACATAGTATATGAGTGAGTTGCACTGAAAAACTTAGAATATAAGAAACGCACAGTGTAGTACATAGTATATGAGTGAGTTGCACTGAAAAACTTAGAATATAAGAAACGCACAGTGTAGTACATAGTATATGAGTGAGTTGCACTGAAAAACTTAGAATTTACTGAAAAACCCGCATTACACGAAATGCACAGTGTAGTACATAGTATATGAGTGAGTTGCCTTGAAAAACTTAGAATATAAGAAACGCACAGTGTAGTACATAGTATATGAGTGAGTTGCACTGAAAAACTTAGAATATAAGAAACGCACAGTGTAGTACATAGTATATGAGTGAGTTGCACTGAAAAACTTAGAATATAAGAAACGCACAGTGTAGTACATAGTATATGAGTGAGTTGCACTGAAAAACTTAGAATATAAGAAACGCACAGTGTAGTACATAGTATATGAGTGAGTTGCACTGAAAAACTTAGAATATAAGAAACGCACAGTGTAGTACATAGTATATGAGTGAGTTGCACTGAAAAACTTAGAATATAAGAAACGCACAGTGTAGTACATAGTATATGAGTGAGTTGCACTGAAAAACTTAGAATATAAGAAACGCACAGTGTAGTACATAGTATATGAGTGAGTTGCACTGAAAAACTTAGAATATAAGAAACGCACAGTGTAGTACATAGTATATGAGTGAGTTGCACTGAAAAACTTAGAATATAAGAAACGCACAGTGTAGTACATAGTATATGAGTGAGTCGCACTGAAAAACTTAGAATTTACTGAAAAACCCGCATTACACGAAATGCACAGTGTAGTACATAGTATATGAGTGAGTTGCACTGAAAAACTTAGAATATAAGAAACGCACAGTGTAGTACATAGTATATGAGTGAGTTGCACTGAAAAACTTAGAATATAAGAAACGCACAGTGTAGTACATAGTATATGAGTGAGTTGCACTGAAAAACTTAGAATATAAGAAACGCACAGTGTAGTACATAGTATATGAGTGAGTCGCACTGAAAAACTTAGAATTTACTGAAAAACCCGCATTACACGAAATGCACAGTGTAGTACATAGTATATGAGTGAGTTGCACTGAAAAACTTAGAATATAAGAAACGCACAGTGTAGTACATAGTATATGAGTGAGTTGCACTGAAAAACTTAGAATATAAGAAACGCACAGTGTAGTACATAGTATATGATTGAGTTGCACTGAAAAACTTAGAATATAAGAAACGCACAGTGTAGTACATAGTATATGAGTGAGTTGCACTGAAAAACTTAGAATATAAGAAACGCACAGTGTAGTACATAGTATATGAGTGAGTTGCACTGAAAAACTTAGAATATAAGAAACGCACAGTGTAGTACATAGTATATGAGTGAGTTGCACTGAAAAACTTAGAATTTACTGAAAAACCCGCATTACACGAAATGCACAGTGTAGTACATAGTATATGAGTGAGTTGCACTGAAAAACTTAGAATATAAGAAACGCACAGTGTAGTACATAGTATATGAGTGAGTTGCACTGAAAAACTTAGAATATAAGAAACGCACAGTGTAGTACATAGTATATGAGTGAGTTGCACTGAAAAACTTAGAATATAAGAAACGCACAGTGTAGTACATAGTATATGAGTGAGTTGCACTGAAAAACTTAGAATATAAGAAACGCACAGTGTAGTACATAGTATATGAGTGAGTTGCACTGAAAAACTTAGAATATAAGAAACGCTCAGTGTAGTACATAGTATATGAGTGAGTTGCACTGAAAAACTTAGAATTTAAGAAACAGACAGTGTAGTACATAGTATATGAGTGAGTTGCACTGAAAAACTTAGAATATAAGAAACGCACAGTGTAGTACATAGTATATGAGTGAGTTGCACTGAAAAACTTAGAATATAAGAAACGCACAGTGTAGTACATAGTATATGAGTGAGTTGCACTGAAAAACTTAGAATATAAGAAACGCACAGTGTAGTACATAGTATATGAGTGAGTTGCACTGAAAAACTTAGAATATAAGAAACGCACAGTGTAGTACATAGTATATGAGTGAGTTGCACTGAAAAACTTAGAATATAAGAAACGCACAGTGTAGTACATAGTATATGAGTGAGTTGCACTGAAAAACTTAGAATTTATGAAACGCACAGTGTAGTACATAGTATATGAGTGAGTTGCACTGAAAAACTTAGAATATAAGAAACGCACAGTGTAGTACATAGTATATGAGTGAGTTGCACTGAAAAACTTAGAATATAAGAAACGCACAGTGTAGTACATAGTATATGAGTGAGTTGCACTGAAAAACTTAGAATATAAGAAACGCACAGTGTAGTACATAGTATATGAGTGAGTTGCACTGAAAAACTTAGAATATAAGAAAAGCACAGTGTAGTACATAGTATATGAGTGAGTTGCTCTGAAAAACTTAGAATATAAGAAACGCACAGTGTATTACATAGTATATGAGTGAGTTGCACTGAAAAACTTAGAATATAAGAAACGCACAGTGTAGTACATAGTATATGAGTGAGTTGCCTTGAAAAACTTAGAATATAAGAAACGCACAGTGTAGTACATAGTATATGAGTGAGTTGCACTGAAAAACTTAGAATATAAGAAACGCACAGTGTAGTACATAGTATATGAGTGAGTTGCACTGAAAAACTTAGAATATAAGAAACGCACAGTGTAGTCCATAGTATATGAGTGAGTTGCACTGAAAAACTTAGAATATAAGAAACGCACAGTGTAGTCCATAGTATATGAGTGAGTTGCACTGAAAAACTTAGAATATAAGAAACGCACAGTGTAGTACATAGTATATGAGTGAGTTGCACTGAAAAACTTAGAATATAAGAAACGCACAGTGTAGTACATAGTATATGAGTGAGTTGCACTGAAAAACTTAGAATATAAGAAACGCACAGTGTAGTACATAGTATATGAGTGAGTTGCACTGAAAAACTTAGAATTTACTGAAAAACCCGCATTACACGAAATGCACAGTGTAGTACATAGTATATGAGTGAGTTGCACTGAAAAACTTAGAATATAAGAAACGCACAGTGTAGTACATAGTATATGAGTGAGTTGCACTGAAAAACTTAGAATATAAGAAACGCACAGTGTAGTACATAGTATATGAGTGAGTTGCACTGAAAAACTTAGAATATAAGAAACGCACAGTGTAGTACATAGTATATGAGTGAGTTGCACTGAAAAACTTAGAATATAAGAAACGCACAGTGTAGTACATAGTATATGAGTGAGTTGCACTGAAAAACTTAGAATATAAGAAACGCACAGTGTAGTCCATAGTATATGAGTGAGTTGCACTCAAAAACTTAGAATATAAGAAACGCACAGTGTAGTACATAGTATATGAGTGAGTTGCACTGAAAAACTTAGAATATAAGAAACGCACAGTGTAGTACATAGTATATGAGTGAGTTGCACTGAAAAACTTAGAATATAAGAAACGCACAGTGTAGTACATAGTATATGAGTGAGTTGCACTGAAAAACTTAGAATATAAGAAACGCACAGTGTAGTACATAGTATATGAGTGAGTTGCACTGAAAAACTTAGAATATAAGAAACGCACAGTGTAGTACATAGTATATGAGTGAGTTGCACTGAAAAACTTAGAATTTATGAAACGCACAGTGTAGTACATAGTATATGAGTGAGTTGCACTGAAAAACTTAGAATATAAGAAACGCACAGTGTAGTACATAGTATATGAGTGAGTTGCACTGAAAAACTTAGAATATAAGAAACGCACAGTGTAGTACATAGTATATGAGTGAGTTGCACTGAAAAACTTAGAATATAAGAAACGCACAGTGTAGTACATAGTATATGAGTGAGTTGCACTGAAAAACTTAGAATATAAGAAAAGCACAGTGTAGTACATAGTATATGAGTGAGTTGCTCTGAAAAATTTAGAATATAAGAAACGCACAGTGTATTACATAGTATATGAGTGAGTTGCACTGAAAAACTTAGAATATAAGAAACGCACAGTGTAGTACATAGTATATGAGTGAGTTGCCTTGAAAAACTTAGAATATAAGAAACGCACAGTGTAGTACATAGTATATGAGTGAGTTGCACTGAAAAACTTAGAATATAAGAAACGCACAGTGTAGTACATAGTATATGAGTGAGTTGCACTGAAAAACTTAGAATATAAGAAACGCACAGTGTAGTCCATAGTATATGAGTGAGTTGCACTGAAAAACTTAGAATATAAGAAACGCACAGTGTAGTACATAGTATATGAGTGAGTTGCACTGAAAAACTTAGAATATAAGAAACGCACAGTGTAGTACATAGTATATGAGTGAGTTGCACTGAAAAACTTAGAATATAAGAAACGCACAGTGTAGTACATAGTATATGAGTGAGTTGCACTGAAAAACTTAGAATATAAGAAACGCACAGTGTAGTACATAGTATATGAGTGAGTTGCACTGAAAAACTTAGAATATAAGAAACGCACAGTGTAGTACATAGAATATGAGTGAGTTGCACTGAAAAACTTAGAATTTACTGAAAAACCCGCATTACACGAAATGCACAGTGTAGTACATAGTATATGAGTGAGTTGCCTTGAAAAACTTAGAATATAAGAAACGCACAGTGTAGTACATAGTATATGAGTGAGTTGCACTGAAAAACTTAGAATATAAGAAACGCACAGTGTAGTACATAGTATATGAGTGAGTTGCACTGAAAAACTTAGAATATAAGAAACGCACAGTGTAGTACATAGTATATGAGTGAGTTGCACTGAAAAACTTAGAATATAAGAAACGCACAGTGTAGTACATAGTATATGAGTGAGTTGCACTGAAAAACTTAGAATATAAGAAACGCACAGTGTAGTACATAGTATATGAGTGAGTTGCACTGAAAAACTTAGAATATAAGAAACGCACAGTGTAGTACATAGTATATGAGTGAGTTGCACTGAAAAACTTAGAATATAAGAAACGCACAGGGTAGTACATAGTATATGAGTGAGTTGCACTGAAAAACTTAGAATATAAGAAACGCACAGTGTAGTACATAGTATATGAGTGAGTTGCACTGAAAAACTTAGAATATAAGAAACGCACAGTGTAGTACATAGTATATGAGTGAGTCGCACTGAAAAACTTAGAATTTACTGAAAAACCCGCATTACACGAAATGCACAGTGTAGTACATAGTATATGAGTGAGTTGCACTGAAAAACTTAGAATATAAGAAACGCACAGTGTAGTACATAGTATATGAGTGAGTTGCACTGAAAAACTTAGAATATAAGAAACGCACAGTGTAGTACATAGTATATGATTGAGTTGCACTGAAAAACTTAGAATATAAGAAACGCACAGTGTAGTACATAGTATATGAGTGAGTTGCACTGAAAAACTTAGAATATAAGAAACGCACAGTGTAGTACATAGTATATGAGTGAGTTGCACTGAAAAACTTAGAATATAAGAAACGCACAGTGTAGTACATAGTATATGAGTGAGTTGCACTGAAAAACTTAGAATTTACTGAAAAACCCGCATTACACGAAATGCACAGTGTAGTACATAGTATATGAGTGAGTTGCACTGAAAAACTTAGAATATAAGAAACGCACAGTGTAGTACATAGTATATGAGTGAGTTGCACTGAAAAACTTAGAATATAAGAAACGCACAGTGTAGTACATAGTATATGAGTGAGTTGCACTGAAAAACTTAGAATATAAGAAACGCACAGTGTAGTACATAGTATATGAGTGAGTTGCACTGAAAAACTTAGAATATAAGAAACGCACAGTGTAGTACATAGTATATGAATGAGTTGCACTGAAAAACTTAGAATATAAGAAACACTCAGTGTAGTACATAGTATATGAATGAGTTACACTGAAAAACTTAGAATTTAAGAAACAGACAGTGTAGTACATAGTATATGAGTGAGTTGCACTGAAAAACTTAGAATATAAGAAACGCACAGTGTAGAACATAGTATATGAGTGAGTTGCACTGAAAAACTTAGAATATAAGAAACGCACAGTGTAGTACATAGTATATGAGTGAGTTGCACTGAAAAACTTAGAATTTACTGAAAAACCCGCATTACACGAAATGCACAGTGTAGTACATAGTATATGAGTGAGTTGCACTGAAAAACTTAGAATATAAGAAACGCACAGTGTAGTACATAGTATATGAGTGAGTTGCACTGAAAAACTTAGAATATAAGAAACGCACAGTGTAGTACATAGTATATGAGTGAGTTGCACTGAAAAACTTAGAATATAAGAAACGCACAGTGTAGTACATAGTATATGAGTGAGTTGCACTGAAAAACTTAGAATATAAGAAACGCACAGTGTAGTACATAGTATATGATTGAGTTGCACTGAAAAACTTAGAATATAAGAAACGCACAGTGTAGTACATAGTATATGAGTGAGTTGCACTGAAAAACTTAGAATATAAGAAACGCACAGTGTAGTACATAGTATATGAGTGAGTTGCACTGAAAAACTTAGAATATAAGAAACGCACAGTGTAGTACATAGTATATGAGTGAGTTGCACTGAAAAACTTAGAATTTACTGAAAAACCCGCATTACACGAAATGCACAGTGTAGTACATAGTATATGAGTGAGTTGCACTGAAAAACTTAGAATATAAGAAACGCACAGTGTAGTACATAGTATATGAGTGAGTTGCACTGAAAAACTTAGAATATAAGAAACGCACAGTGTAGTACATAGTATATGAGTGAGTTGCACTGAAAAACTTAGAATATAAGAAACGCACAGTGTAGTACATAGTATATGAGTGAGTTGCACTGAAAAACTTAGAATATAAGAAACGCACAGTGTAGTACATAGTATATGAGTGAGTTGCACTGAAAAACTTAGAATATAAGAAACGCTCAGTGTAGTACATAGTATATGAGTGAGTTGCACTGAAAAACTTAGAATTTAAGAAACAGACAGTGTAGTACATAGTATATGAGTGAGTTGCACTGAAAAACTTAGAATATAAGAAACGCACAGTGTAGTACATAGTATATGAGTGAGTTGCACTGAAAAACTTAGAATATAAGAAACGCACAGTGTAGTACATAGTATATGAGTGAGTTGCACTGAAAAACTTAGAATATAAGAAACGCACAGTGTAGTACATAGTATATGAGTGAGTTGCACTGAAAAACTTAGAATATAAGAAACGCACAGTGTAGTACATAGTATATGAGTGAGTTGCACTGAAAAACTTAGAATATAAGAAACGCACAGTGTAGTACATAGTATATGAGTGAGTTGCACTGAAAAACTTAGAATTTATGAAACGCACAGTGTAGTACATAGTATATGAGTGAGTTGCACTGAAAAACTTAGAATATAAGAAACGCACAGTGTAGTACATAGTATATGAGTGAGTTGCACTGAAAAACTTAGAATTTATGAAACGCACAGTGTAGTACATAGTATATGAGTGAGTTGCACTGAAAAACTTAGAATATTAGAAACGCACAGTGTAGAACATAGTATATGAGTGAGTTGCACTGAAAAACTTAGAATATAAGAAACGCACAGTGTAGTACATAGTATATGAGTGAGTTGCACTGAAAAACTTAGAATTTACTGAAAAACCCGCATTACACGAAATGCACAGTGTAGTACATAGTATATGATTGAGTTGCACTGAAAAACTTAGAATATAAGAAACGCACAGTGTAGTACATAGTATATGAGTGAGTTGCACTGAAAAACTTAGAATATAAGAAACGCACAGTGTAGTACATAGTATATGAGTGAGTTGCACTGAAAAACTTAGAATATAAGAAACGCACAGTGTAGTACATAGTATATGAGTGAGTTGCACTGAAAAACTTAGAATATAAGAAACGCACAGTGTAGTACATAGTATATGATTGAGTTGCACTGAAAAACTTAGAATATAAGAAACGCACAGTGTAGTACATAGTATATGAGTGAGTTGCACTGAAAAACTTAGAATATAAGAAACGCACAGTGTAGTACATAGTATATGAGTGAGTTGCACTGAAAAACTTAGAATATAAGAAACGCACAGTGTAGTACATAGTATATGAGTGAGTTGCACTGAAAAACTTAGAATTTACTGAAAAACCCGCATTACACGAAATGCACAGTGTAGTACATAGTATATGAGTGAGTTGCACTGAAAAACTTAGAATATAAGAAACGCACAGTGTAGTACATAGTATATGAGTGAGTTGCACTGAAAAACTTAGAATATAAGAAACGCACAGTGTAGTACATAGTATATGAGTGAGTTGCACTGAAAAACTTAGAATATAAGAAACGCACAGTGTAGTACATAGTATATGAGTGAGTTGCACTGAAAAACTTAGAATATAAGAAACGCACAGTGTAGTACATAGTATATGAGTGAGTTGCACTGAAAAACTTAGAATATAAGAAACGCTCAGTGTAGTACATAGTATATGAGTGAGTTGCACTGAAAAACTTAGAATTTAAGAAACAGACAGTGTAGTACATAGTATATGAGTGAGTTGCACTGAAAAACTTAGAATATAAGAAACGCACAGTGTAGTACATAGTATATGAGTGAGTTGCACTGAAAAACTTAGAATATAAGAAACGCACAGTGTAGTACATAGTATATGAGTGAGTTGCACTGAAAAACTTAGAATATAAGAAACGCACAGTGTAGTACATAGTATATGAGTGAGTTGCACTGAAAAACTTAGAATATAAGAAACGCACAGTGTAGTACATAGTATATGAGTGAGTTGCACTGAAAAACTTAGAATATAAGAAACGCACAGTGTAGTACATAGTATATGAGTGAGTTGCACTGAAAAACTTAGAATTTATGAAACGCACAGTGTAGTACATAGTATATGAGTGAGTTGCACTGAAAAACTTAGAATATAAGAAACGCACAGTGTAGTACATAGTATATGAGTGAGTTGCACTGAAAAACTTAGAATATAAGAAACGCACAGTGTAGTACATAGTATATGAGTGAGTTGCACTGAAAAACTTAGAATATAAGAAACGCACAGTGTAGTACATAGTATATGAGTGAGTTGCACTGAAAAACTTAGAATATAAGAAAAGCACAGTGTAGTACATAGTATATGAGTGAGTTGCTCTGAAAAACTTAGAATATAAGAAACGCACAGTGTATTACATAGTATATGAGTGAGTTGCACTGAAAAACTTAGAATATAAGAAACGCACAGTGTAGTACATAGTATATGAGTGAGTTGCCTTGAAAAACTTAGAATATAAGAAACGCACAGTGTAGTACATAGTATATGAGTGAGTTGCACTGAAAAACTTAGAATATAAGAAACGCACAGTGTAGTACATAGTATATGAGTGAGTTGCACTGAAAAACTTAGAATATAAGAAACGCACAGTGTAGTCCATAGTATATGAGTGAGTTGCACTGAAAAACTTAGAATATAAGAAACGCACAGTGTAGTCCATAGTATATGAGTGAGTTGCACTGAAAAACTTAGAATATAAGAAACGCACAGTGTAGTACATAGTATATGAGTGAGTTGCACTGAAAAACTTAGAATATAAGAAACGCACAGTGTAGTACATAGTATATGAGTGAGTTGCACTGAAAAACTTAGAATTTACTGAAAAACCCGCATTACACGAAATGCACAGTGTAGTACATAGTATATGAGTGAGTTGCACTGAAAAACTTAGAATATAAGAAACGCACAGTGTAGTACATAGTATATGAGTGAGTTGCACTGAAAAACTTAGAATATAAGAAACGCACAGTGTAGTACATAGTATATGAGTGAGTTGCACTGAAAAACTTAGAATATAAGAAACGCACAGTGTAGTACATAGTATATGATTGAGTTGCACTGAAAAACTTAGAATATAAGAAACGCACAGTGTAGTACATAGTATATGAGTGAGTTGCACTGAAAAACTTAGAATATAAGAAACGCACAGTGTAGTACATAGTATATGAGTGAGTTGCACTGAAAAACTTAGAATATAAGAAACGCACAGTGTAGTACATAGTATATGAGTGAGTTGCACTGAAAAACTTAGAATTTACTGAAAAACCCGCATTACACGAAATGCACAGTGTAGTACATAGTATATGAGTGAGTTGCACTGAAAAACTTAGAATATAAGAAACGCACAGTGTAGTACATAGTATATGAGTGAGTTGCACTGAAAAACTTAGAATATAAGAAACGCACAGTGTAGTACATAGTATATGAGTGAGTTGCACTGAAAAACTTAGAATATAAGAAACGCACAGTGTAGTACATAGTATATGAGTGAGTTGCACTGAAAAACTTAGAATATAAGAAACGCACAGTGTAGTACATAGTATATGAGTGAGTTGCACTGAAAAACTTAGAATATAAGAAACGCTCAGTGTAGTACATAGTATATGAGTGAGTTGCACTGAAAAACTTAGAATTTAAGAAACAGACAGTGTAGTACATAGTATATGAGTGAGTTGCACTGAAAAACTTAGAATATAAGAAACGCACAGTGTAGTACATAGTATATGAGTGAGTTGCACTGAAAAACTTAGAATATAAGAAACGCACAGTGTAGTACATAGTATATGAGTGAGTTGCACTGAAAAACTTAGAATATAAGAAACGCACAGTGTAGTACATAGTATATGAGTGAGTTGCACTGAAAAACTTAGAATATAAGAAACGCACAGTGTAGTACATAGTATATGAGTGAGTTGCACTGAAAAACTTAGAATATAAGAAACGCACAGTGTAGTACATAGTATATGAGTGAGTTGCACTGAAAAACTTAGAATTTATGAAACGCACAGTGTAGTACATAGTATATGAGTGAGTTGCACTGAAAAACTTAGAATATAAGAAACGCACAGTGTAGTACATAGTATATGAGTGAGTTGCACTGAAAAACTTAGAATATAAGAAACGCACAGTGTAGTACATAGTATATGAGTGAGTTGCACTGAAAAACTTAGAATATAAGAAACGCACAGTGTAGTACATAGTATATGAGTGAGTTGCACTGAAAAACTTAGAATATAAGAAAAGCACAGTGTAGTACATAGTATATGAGTGAGTTGCTCTGAAAAACTTAGAATATAAGAAACGCACAGTGTATTACATAGTATATGAGTGAGTTGCACTGAAAAACTTAGAATATAAGAAACGCACAGTGTAGTACATAGTATATGAGTGAGTTGCCTTGAAAAACTTAGAATATAAGAAACGCACAGTGTAGTACATAGTATATGAGTGAGTTGCACTGAAAAACTTAGAATATAAGAAACGCACAGTGTAGTCCATAGTATATGAGTGAGTTGCACTGAAAAACTTAGAATATAAGAAACGCACAGTGTAGTACATAGTATATGAGTGAGTTGCACTGAAAAACTTAGAATATAAGAAACGCACAGTGTAGTACATAGTATATGAGTGAGTTGCACTGAAAAACTTAGAATATAAGAAACGCACAGTGTAGTACATAGTATATGAGTGAGTTGCACTGAAAAACTTAGAATATAAGAAACGCACAGTGTAGTACATAGTATATGAGTGAGTTGCACTGAAAAACTTAGAATATAAGAAACGCACAGTGTAGTACATAGTATATGAGTGAGTTGCACTGAAAAACTTAGAATATAAGAAACGCACAGTGTAGTCCATAGTATATGAGTGAGTTGCACTGAAAAACTTAGAATATAAGAAACGCACAGTGTAGTACATAGTATATGAGTGAGTTGCACTGAAAAACTTAGAATATAAGAAACGCACAGTGTAGTACATAGTATATGAGTGAGTTGCACTGAAAAACTTAGAATATAAGAAACGCACAGTGTAGTACATAGTATATGAGTGAGTTGCACTGAAAAACTTAGAATATAAGAAACGCACAGTGTAGTACATAGTATATGAGTGAGTTGCACTGAAAAACTTAGAATATAAGAAACGCACAGTGTAGTACATAGTATATGAGTGAGTTGCACTGAAAAACTTAGAATTTATGAAACGCACAGTGTAGTACATAGTATATGAGTGAGTTGCACTGAAAAACTTAGAATATAAGAAACGCACAGTGTAGTACATAGTATATGAGTGAGTTGCACTGAAAAACTTAGAATATAAGAAACGCACAGTGTAGTACATAGTATATGAGTGAGTTGCACTGAAAAACTTAGAATATAAGAAACGCACAGTGTAGTACATAGTATATGAGTGAGTTGCACTGAAAAACTTAGAATATAAGAAAAGCACAGTGTAGTACATAGTATATGAGTGAGTTGCTCTGAAAAATTTAGAATATAAGAAACGCACAGTGTATTACATAGTATATGAGTGAGTTGCACTGAAAAACTTAGAATATAAGAAACGCACAGTGTAGTACATAGTATATGAGTGAGTTGCCTTGAAAAACTTAGAATATAAGAAACGCACAGTGTAGTACATAGTATATGAGTGAGTTGCACTGAAAAACTTAGAATATAAGAAACGCACAGTGTAGTACATAGTATATGAGTGAGTTGCACTGAAAAACTTAGAATATAAGAAACGCACAGTGTAGTCCATAGTATATGAGTGAGTTGCACTGAAAAACTTAGAATATAAGAAACGCACAGTGTAGTACATAGTATATGAGTGAGTTGCACTGAAAAACTTAGAATATAAGAAACGCACAGTGTAGTACATAGTATATGAGTGAGTTGCACTGAAAAACTTAGAATATAAGAAACGCACAGTGTAGTACATAGTATATGAGTGAGTTGCACTGAAAAACTTAGAATATAAGAAACGCACAGTGTAGTACATAGTATATGAGTGAGTTGCACTGAAAAACTTAGAATTTACTGAAAAACCCGCATTACACGAAATGCACAGTGTAGTACATAGTATATGAGTGAGTTGCCTTGAAAAACTTAGAATATAAGAAACGCACAGTGTAGTACATAGTATATGAGTGAGTTGCACTGAAAAACTTAGAATATAAGAAACGCACAGTGTAGTACATAGTATATGAGTGAGTTGCACTGAAAAACTTAGAATATAAGAAACGCACAGTGTAGTACATAGTATATGAGTGAGTTGCACTGAAAAACTTAGAATATAAGAAACGCACAGTGTAGTACATAGTATATGAGTGAGTTGCACTGAAAAACTTAGAATATAAGAAACGCACAGTGTAGTACATAGTATATGAGTGAGTTGCACTGAAAAACTTAGAATATAAGAAACGCACAGTGTAGTACATAGTATATGAGTGAGTTGCACTGAAAAACTTAGAATATAAGAAACGCACAGTGTAGTACATAGTATATGAGTGAGTTGCACTGAAAAACTTAGAATATAAGAAACGCACAGTGTAGTACATAGTATATGAGTGAGTTGCACTGAAAAACTTAGAATATAAGAAACGCACAGTGTAGTACATAGTATATGAGTGAGTCGCACTGAAAAACTTAGAATTTACTGAAAAACCCGCATTACACGAAATGCACAGTGTAGTACATAGTATATGAGTGAGTTGCACTGAAAAACTTAGAATATAAGAAACGCACAGTGTAGTACATAGTATATGAGTGAGTTGCACTGAAAAACTTAGAATATAAGAAACGCACAGTGTAGTACATAGTATATGATTGAGTTGCACTGAAAAACTTAGAATATAAGAAACGCACAGTGTAGTACATAGTATATGAGTGAGTTGCACTGAAAAACTTAGAATATAAGAAACGCACAGTGTAGTACATAGTATATGAGTGAGTTGCACTGAAAAACTTAGAATATAAGAAACGCACAGTGTAGTACATAGTATATGAGTGAGTTGCACTGAAAAACTTAGAATTTACTGAAAAACCCGCATTACACGAAATGCACAGTGTAGTACATAGTATATGAGTGAGTTGCACTGAAAAACTTAGAATATAAGAAACGCACAGTGTAGTACATAGTATATGAGTGAGTTGCACTGAAAAACTTAGAATATAAGAAACGCACAGTGTAGTACATAGTATATGAGTGAGTTGCACTGAAAAACTTAGAATATAAGAAACGCACAGTGTAGTACATAGTATATGAGTGAGTTGCACTGAAAAACTTAGAATATAAGAAACGCACAGTGTAGTACATAGTATATGAATGAGTTGCACTGAAAAACTTAGAATATAAGAAACACTCAGTGTAGTACATAGTATATGAATGAGTTACACTGAAAAACTTAGAATTTAAGAAACAGACAGTGTAGTACATAGTATATGAGTGAGTTGCACTGAAAAACTTAGAATATAAGAAACGCACAGTGTAGAACATAGTATATGAGTGAGTTGCACTGAAAAACTTAGAATATAAGAAACGCACAGTGTAGTACATAGTATATGAGTGAGTTGCACTGAAAAACTTAGAATTTACTGAAAAACCCGCATTACACGAAATGCACAGTGTAGTACATAGTATATGAGTGAGTTGCACTGAAAAACTTAGAATATAAGAAACGCACAGTGTAGTACATAGTATATGAGTGAGTTGCACTGAAAAACTTAGAATATAAGAAACGCACAGTGTAGTACATAGTATATGAGTGAGTTGCACTGAAAAACTTAGAATATAAGAAACGCACAGTGTAGTACATAGTATATGAGTGAGTTGCACTGAAAAACTTAGAATATAAGAAACGCACAGTGTAGTACATAGTATATGAGTGAGTTGCACTGAAAAACTTAGAATATAAGAAACGCACAGTGTAGTACATAGTATATGAGTGAGTTGCACTGAAAAACTTAGAATATAAGAAACGCACAGTGTAGTACATAGTATATGAGTGAGTTGCACTGAAAAACTTAGAATTTACTGAAAAACCCGCATTACACGAAATGCACAGTGTAGTACATAGTATATGAGTGAGTTGCACTGAAAAACTTAGAATATAAGAAACGCACAATGTAGTACATAGTATATGAGTGAGTTGCACTGAAAAACTTAGAATATAAGAAACGCACAGTGTAGTACATAGTATATGAGTGAGTTGCACTGAAAAACTTAGAATATAAGAAACGCACAGTGTAGTACATAGTATATGAGTGAGTTGCACTGAAAAACTTAGAATATAAGAAACGCACAGTGTAGTACATAGTATATGAGTGAGTTGCACTGAAAAACTTAGAATATAAGAAACGCACAGTGTAGTACATAGTATATGAGTGAGTTGCACTGAAAAACTTAGAATATAAGAAACGCACAGTGTAGTACATAGTATATGAGTGAGTTGCACTGAAAAACTTAGAATATAAGAAACGCACAGTGTAGTACATAGTATATGAGTGAGTTGCACTGAAAAACTTAGAATATAAGAAACGCACAGTGTAGTACATAGTATATGAGTGAGTTGCACTGAAAAACTTAGAATATAAGAAACGCACAGTGTAGTACATAGTATATGAGTGAGTTGCACTGAAAAACTTAGAATATAAGAAACGCACAGTGTAGTACATAGTATATGAGTGAGTTGCACTGAAAAACTTAGAATATAAGAAACGCACAGTGTAGTACATAGTATATGAGTGAGTCGCACTGAAAAACTTAGAATTTACTGAAAAACCCGCATTACACGAAATGCACAGTGTAGTACATAGTATATGAGTGAGTTGCACTGAAAAACTTAGAATATAAGAAACGCACAGTGTAGTACATAGTATATGAGTGAGTTGCACTGAAAAACTTAGAATATAAGAAACGCACAGTGTAGTACATAGTATATGATTGAGTTGCACTGAAAAACTTAGAATATAAGAAACGCACAGTGTAGTACATAGTATATGAGTGAGTTGCACTGAAAAACTTAGAATATAAGAAACGCACAGTGTAGTACATAGTATATGAGTGAGTTGCACTGAAAAACTTAGAATATAAGAAACGCACAGTGTAGTACATAGTATATGAGTGAGTTGCACTGAAAAACTTAGAATTTACTGAAAAACCCGCATTACACGAAATGCACAGTGTAGTACATAGTATATGAGTGAGTTGCACTGAAAAACTTAGAATATAAGAAACGCACAGTGTAGTACATAGTATATGAGTGAGTTGCACTGAAAAACTTAGAATATAAGAAACGCACAGTGTAGTACATAGTATATGAGTGAGTTGCACTGAAAAACTTAGAATATAAGAAACGCACAGTGTAGTACATAGTATATGAGTGAGTTGCACTGAAAAACTTAGAATATAAGAAACGCACAGTGTAGTACATAGTATATGAGTGAGTTGCACTGAAAAACTTAGAATATAAGAAACGCTCAGTGTAGTACATAGTATATGAGTGAGTTGCACTGAAAAACTTAGAATTTAAGAAACAGACAGTGTAGTACATAGTATATGAGTGAGTTGCACTGAAAAACTTAGAATATAAGAAACGCACAGTGTAGTACATAGTATATGAGTGAGTTGCACTGAAAAACTTAGAATATAAGAAACGCACAGTGTAGTACATAGTATATGAGTGAGTTGCACTGAAAAACTTAGAATTTACTGAAAAACCCGCATTACACGAAATGCACAGTGTAGTACATAGTATATGAGTGAGTTGCACTGAAAAACTTAGAATATAAGAAACGCACAGTGTAGTACATAGTATATGAGTGAGTTGCACTGAAAAACTTAGAATATAAGAAACGCACAGTGTAGTACATAGTATATGAGTGAGTTGCACTGAAAAACTTAGAATATAAGAAACGCACAGTGTAGTACATAGTATATAGTGAGTTGCACTGAAAAACTTAGAATATAAGAAACGCACAGTGTAGTACATAGTATATGAGTGAGTTGCACTGAAAAACTTAGAATATAAGAAACGCACAGTGTAGTCCATAGTATATGAGTGAGTTGCACTGAAAAACTTAGAATATAAGAAACGCACAGTGTAGTACATAGTATATGAGTGAGTTGCACTGAAAAACTTAGAATTTACTGAAAAACCCGCATTACACGAAATGCACAGTGTAGTACATAGTATATGAGTGAGTTGCACTGAAAAACTTAGAATATAAGAAACGCACAATGTAGTACATAGTATATGAGTGAGTTGCACTGAAAAACTTAGAATATAAGAAACGCACAGTGTAGTACATAGTATATGAGTGAGTTGCACTGAAAAACTTAGAATATAAGAAACGCACAGTGTAGTACATAGTATATGAGTGAGTTGCAATGAAAAACTTAGAATATAAGAAACGCACAGTGTAGTACATAGTATATGAGTGAGTTGCACTGAAAAACTTAGAATATAAGAAACGCACAGTGTAGAACATAGTATA
Source organism: Mus caroli (assembly GCF_978045245.1). NCBI lineage: Eukaryota > Metazoa > Chordata > Mammalia > Rodentia > Muridae > Mus > Mus caroli. The sequence goes on from NW_028227279.1 coordinate 8,808,524, forward strand.
TGAGTGAGTTGCACTGAAAAACTTAGAATATAAGAAACGCACAGTGTAGTACATAGTATATGAGTGAGTTGCACTGAAAAACTTAGAATTTACTGAAAAACCCGCATTATACGAAATGCACAGTGTAGTACATAGTATATGAGTGAGTTGCACTGAAAAACTTAGAATATAAGAAACGCACAGTGTAGTACATAGTATATGAGTGAGTTGCACTGAAAAACTTAGAATATAAGAAACGCACAGTGTAGTACATAGTATATGAGTGAGTTGCACTGAAAAACTTAGAATATAAGAAACGCACAGTGTAGTACATAGTATATGAGTGAGTTGCACTGAAAAACTTAGAATATAAGAAACGCACAGTGTAGTCCATAGTATATGAGTGAGTTGCACTGAAAAACTTAGAATATAAGAAACGCACAGTGTAGTCCATAGTATATGAGTGAGTTGCACTGAAAAACTTAGAATATAAGAAACGCACAGTGTAGTACATAGTATATGAGTGAGTTGCACTGAAAAACTTAGAATTTACTGAAAAACCCGCATTACACGAAATGCACAGTGTAGTACATAGTATATGAGTGAGTTGCACTGAAAAACTTAGAATATAAGAAACGCACAATGTAGTACATAGTATATGAGTGAGTTGCACTGAAAAACTTAGAATATAAGAAACGCACAGTGTAGTACATAGTATATGAGTGAGTTGCACTGAAAAACTTAGAATATAAGAAACGCACAGTGTAGTACATAGTATATGAGTGAGTTGCACTGAAAAACTTAGAATATAAGAAACGCACAGTGTAGTACATAGTATATGAGTGAGTTGCACTGAAAAACTTAGAATATAAGAAACGCACAGTGTAGTACATAGTATATGAGTGAGTTGCACTGAAAAACTTAGAATATAAGAAACGCACAGTGTAGTACATAGTATATGAGTGAGTTGCACTGAAAAACTTAGAATATAAGAAACGCACAGTGTAGTACATAGTATATGAGTGAGTTGCACTGAAAAACTTAGAATATAAGAAACGCACAGTGTAGTACATAGTATATGAGTGAGTTGCACTGAAAAACTTAGAATATAAGAAACGCACAGTGTAGTACATAGTATATGAGTGAGTTGCACTGAAAAACTTAGAATATAAGAAACGCACAGTGTAGTACATAGTATATGAGTGAGTTGCACTGAAAAACTTAGAATATAAGAAACGCACAGTGTAGTACATAGTATATGAGTGAGTTGCACTGAAAAACTTAGAATATAAGAAACGCACAGTGTAGTACATAGTATATGAGTGAGTCGCACTGAAAAACTTAGAATTTACTGAAAAACCCGCATTACACGAAATGCACAGTGTAGTACATAGTATATGAGTGAGTTGCACTGAAAAACTTAGAATATAAGAAACGCACAGTGTAGTATATAGTATATGAGTGAGTTGCACTGAAAAACTTAGAATATAAGAAACGCACAGTGTAGTACATAGTATATGATTTAGTTGTACTGAAAAACTTAGAATATAAGAAACGCACAGTGTAGTACATAGTATATGAGTGAGTTGCACTGAAAAACTTAGAATATAAGAAACGCACAGTGTAGTACATAGTATATGAGTGAGTTGCACTGAAAAACTTAGAATATAAGAAACGCACAGTGTAGTACATAGTATATGAGTGAGTTGCACTGAAAAACTTAGAATTTACTGAAAAACCCGCATTACACGAAATGCACAGTGTAGTACATAGTATATGAGTGAGTTGCACTGAAAAACTTAGAATATAAGAAACGCACAGTGTAGTACATAGTATATGAGTGAGTTGCACTGAAAAACTTAGAATATAAGAAACGCACAGTGTAGTACATAGTATATGAGTGAGTTGCACTGAAAAACTTAGAATATAAGAAACGCACAGTGTAGTACATAGTATATGAGTGAGTTGCACTGAAAAACTTAGAATATAAGAAACACACAGTGTAGTACATAGTATATGAGTGAATTGCACTGAAAAACTTAGAATATAAGAAACGCACAGTGTAGTCCATAGTATATGAGTGAGTTGCACTCAAAAACTTAGAATATAAGAAACGCACAGTGTAGTACATAGTATATGAGTGAGTTGCACTGAAAAACTTAGAATTTACTGAAAAACCCGCATTACACGAAATGCACAGTGTAGTACATAGTATATGAGTGAGTTGCACTGAAAAACTTAGAATATAAGAAACGCACAATGTAGTACATAGTATATGAGTGAGTTGCACTGAAAAACTTAGAATATAAGAAACGCACAGTGTAGTACATAGTATATGAGTGAGTTGCACTGAAAAACTTAGAATATAAGAAACGCACAGTGTAGTACATAGTATATGAGTGAGTTGCAATGAAAAACTTAGAATATAAGAAACGCACAGTGTAGTACATAGTATATGAGTGAGTTGCACTGAAAAACTTAGAATATAAGAAACGCACAGTGTAGAACATAGTATATGAGTGAGTTGCACTGAAAAACTTAGAATATAAGAAACGCACAGTGTAGTACATAGTATATGAGTGAGTTGCACTGAAAAACTTAGAATTTACTGAAAAACCCGCATTATACGAAATGCACAGTGTAGTACATACTATATGAGTGAGTTGCACTGAAAAACTTACAATATAAGAAACGCACAGTGTAGTACATAGTATATGAGTGAGTTGCACTGAAAAACTTAGAATATAAGAAACGCACAGTGTAGTACATAGTATATGAGTGAGTTGCACTGAAAAACTTAGAATATAAGAAACGCACAGTGTAGAACATAGTATATGAGTGAGTTGCACTGAAAAACTTAGAATATAAGAAACGCACAGTGTAGTACATAGTATATGAGTGAGTTGCACTGAAAACTTAGAATTTACTGAAAAACCCGCATTATACGAAATGCACAGTGTAGTACATAGTATATGAGTGAGTTGCACTGAAAAACTTAGAATATAAGAAACGCACAGTGTAGTACATAGTATATGAGTGAGTTGCACTGAAAAACTTAGAATATAAGAAACGCACAGTGTAGTACATAGTATATGAGTGAGTTGCACTGAAAAACTTAGAATATAAGAAACGCACAGTGTAGTACATAGTATATGAGTGAGTTGCACTGAAAAACTTAGAATATAAGAAACGCACAGTGTAGAACATAGTATATGAGTGAGTTGCACTGAAAAACTTAGAATATAAGAAACGCACAGTGTAGTACATAGTATATGAGTGAGTTGCACTGAAAAACTTAGAATTTACTGAAAAACCCGCATTATACGAAATGCACAGTGTAGTACATAGTATATGAGTGAGTTGCACTGAAAAACTTAGAATATAAGAAACGCACAGTGTAGTACATAGTATATGAGTGAGTTGCACTGAAAAACTTAGAATATAAGAAACGCACAGTGTAGTACATAGTATATGAGTGAGTTGCACTGAAAAACTTAGAATATAAGAAACGCACAGTGTAGTACATAGTATATGAGTGAGTTGCACTGAAAAACTTAGAATATAAGAAACGCACAGTGTAGTACATAGTATATGAGTGAGTTGCACTGAAAAACTTAGAATATAAGAAACGCACAGTGTAGTACATAGTATATGAGTGAGTTGCACTGAAAAACTTAGAATATAAGAAACGCACAGTGTAGTACATAGTATATGAGTGAGTTGCACTGAAAAACTTAGAATTTACTGAAAAACCCGCATTACACGAAATGCACAGTGTAGTACATAGTATATGAGTGAGTTGCACTGAAAAACTTAGAATATAAGAAACGCACAATGTAGTACATAGTATATGAGTGAGTTGCACTGAAAAACTTAGAATATAAGAAACGCACAGTGTAGTACATAGTATATGAGTGAGTTGCACTGAAAAACTTAGAATATAAGAAACGCACAGTGTAGTACATAGTATATGAGTGAGTTGCACTGAAAAACTTAGAATATAAGAAACGCACAGTGTAGTACATAGTATATGAGTGAGTTGCACTGAAAAACTTAGAATATAAGAAACGCACAGTGTAGTACATAGTATATGAGTGAGTTGCACTGAAAAACTTAGAATATAAGAAACGCACAGTGTAGTACATAGTATATGAGTGAGTTGCACTGAAAAACTTAGAATATAAGAAACGCACAGTGTAGTACATAGTATATGAGTGAGTTGCACTCAAAAACTTAGAATATAAGAAACGCACAGTGTAGTACATAGTATATGAGTGAGTTGCACTGAAAAACTTAGAATATAAGAAACGCACAGTGTAGTACATAGTATATGAGTGAGTTGCACTGAAAAACTTAGAATATAAGAAACTCACAGTGTAGTACATAGTATATGAGTGAGTTGCACTGAAAAACTTAGAATATAAGAAACGCACAGTGTAGTACATAGTATATGAGTGAGTTGCACTGAAAAACTTAGAATATAAGAAACGCACAGTGTAGTACATAGTATATGAGTGAGTTGCACTGAAAAACTTAGAATATAAGAAACGCACAGTGTAGTACATAGTATATGAGTGAGTTGCACTGAAAAACGTAGAATATAAGAAACGCACAGTGTAGTACATAGTATATGAGTGAGTTGCACTGAAAAACTTAGAATATAAGAAACGCACAGTGTAGTACATAGTATATGAGTGAGTTGCACTGAAAAACTTAGAATATAAGAAACGCACAGTGTAGTACATAGTATATGAATGAGTTGCACTGAAAAACTTAGAATATAAGAAACGCACAGTGTAGTACATAGTATATGAGTGAGTTGCACTGAAAAACTTAGAATATAAGAAACGCACAGTGTAGTACATAGTATATGAGTGAGTTGCACTGAAAAACTTAGAATATAAGAAACGCACAGTGTAGTACATAGTATATGAGTGAGTTGCACTGAAAAACTTAGAATATAAGAAACGCACAGTGTAGTACATAGTATATGAGTGAGTTGCACTGAAATTCTTAGAATATAAGAAACGCACAGTGTAGTACATAGTATATGAGTGAGTTGCACTGAAAAACTTAGAATATAAGAAACGCACAGTGTAGTACATAGTATATGAGTGAGTTGCACTGAAAAACTTAGAATATAAGAAACGCACAGTGTAGTACATAGTATATGAGTGAGTTGCACTGAAAAACTTAGAATATAAGAAACGCACAGTGTAGTACATAGTATATGAGTGAGTCGCACTGAAAAACTTAGAATTTACTGAAAAACCCGCATTACACGAAATGCACAGTGTAGTACATAGTATATGAGTGAGTTGCACTGAAAAACTTAGAATATAAGAAACGCACAGTGTAGTACATAGTATATGAGTGAGTTGCACTGAAAAACTTAGAATATAAGAAACGCACAGTGTAGTACATAGTATATGATGTAGTTGCACTGAAAAACTTAGAATATAAGAAACGCACAGTGTAGTACATAGTATATGAGTGAGTTGCACTGAAAAACTTAGAATATAAGAAACGCACAGTGTAGTACATAGTATATGAGTGAGTTGCACTGAAAAACTTAGAATATAAGAAACGCACAGTGTAGTACATAGTATATGAGTGAGTTGCACTGAAAAACTTAGAATTTACTGAAAAACCCGCATTACACGAAATGCACAGTGTAGTACATAGTATATGAGTGAGTTGCACTGAAAAACTTAGAATATAAGAAACGCACAGTGTAGTACATAGTATATGAGTGAGTTGCACTGAAAAACTTAGAATATAAGAAACGCACAGTGTAGTACATAGTATATGAGTGAGTTGCACTGAAAAACTTAGAATATAAGAAACGCACAGTGTAGTACATAGTATATGAGTGAGTTGCACTGAAAAACTTAGAATATAAGAAACGCACAGTGTAGTACATAGTATATGAGTGAGTTGCACTGAAAAACTTAGAATATAAGAAACGCACAGTGTAGTCCATAGTATATGAGTGAGTTGCACTCAAAAACTTAGAATATAAGAAACGCACAGTGTAGTACATAGTATATGAGTGAGTTGCACTGAAAAACTTAGAATTTACTGAAAAACCCGCATTACACGAAATGCACAGTGTAGTACATAGTATATGAGTGAGTTGCACTGAAAAACTTAGAATATAAGAAACGCACAATGTAGTACATAGTATATGAGTGAGTTGCACTGAAAAACTTAGAATATAAGAAACGCACAGTGTAGTACATAGTATATGAGTGAGTTGCACTGAAAAACTTAGAATATAAGAAACGCACAGTGTAGTACATAGTATATGAGTGAGTTGCAATGAAAAACTTAGAATATAAGAAACGCACAGTGTAGTACATAGTATATGAGTGAGTTGCACTGAAAAACTTAGAATATAAGAAACGCACAGTGTAGAACATAGTATATGAGTGAGTTGCACTGAAAAACTTAGAATATAAGAAACGCACAGTGTAGTACATAGTATATGAGTGAGTTGCACTGAAAAACTTAGAATTTACTGAAAAACCCGCATTATACGAAATGCACAGTGTAGTACATAGTATATGAGTGAGTTGCACTGAAAAACTTAGAATATAAGAAACGCACAGTGTAGTACATAGTATATGAGTGAGTTGCACTGAAAAACTTAGAATATAAGAAACGCACAGTGTAGTACATAGTATATGAGTGAGTTGCACTGAAAAACTTAGAATATAAGAAACGCACAGTGTAGTACATAGTATATGAGTGAGTTGCACTGAAAAACTTAGAATATAAGAAACGCACAGTGTAGTACATAGTATATGAGGGAGTTGCACTGAAAAACTTAGAATATAAGAAACGCACAGTGTAGTACATAGTATATGAGTGAGTTGCACTGAAAAACTTAGAATATAAGAAACGCACAGTGTAGTACATAGTATATGAGTGAGTTGCACTGAAAAACTTAGAATTTACTGAAAAACCCGCATTACACGAAATGCACAGTGTAGTACATAGTATATGAGTGAGTTGCACTGAAAAACTTAGAATATAAGAAACGCACAATGTAGTACATAGTATATGAGTGAGTTGCACTGAAAAACTTAGAATATAAGAAACGCACAGTGTAGTACATAGTATATGAGTGAGTTGCACTGAAAAACTTAGAATATAAGAAACGCACAGTGTAGTACATAGTATATGAGTGAGTTGCACTGAAAAACTTAGAATATAAGAAACGCACAGTGTAGTACATAGTATATGAGTGAGTTGCACTGAAAAACTTAGAATATAAGAAACGCACAGTGTAGTACATAGTATATGAGTGAGTTGCACTGAAAAACTTAGAATATAAGAAACGCACAGTGTAGTACATAGTATATGAGTGAGTTGCACTGAAAAACTTAGAATATAAGAAACGCACAGTGTAGTACATAGTATATGAGTGAGTTGCACTGAAAAACTTAGAATATAAGAAACGCACAGTGTAGTACATAGTATATGAGTGAGTTGCACTGAAAAACTTAGAATATAAGAAACGCACAGTGTAGTACATAGTATATGAGTGAGTTGCACTGAAAAACTTAGAATATAAGAAACGCACAGTGTAGTACATAGTATATGAGTGAGTCGCACTGAAAAACTTAGAATTTACTGAAAAACCCGCATTACACGAAATGCACAGTGTAGTACATAGTATATGAGTGAGTTGCACTGAAAAACTTAGAATATAAGAAACGCACAGTGTAGTACATAGTATATGAGTGAGTTGCACTGAAAAACTTAGAATATAAGAAACGCACAGTGTAGTACATAGTATATGATTTAGTTGCACTGAAAAACTTAGAATATAAGAAACGCACAGTGTAGTACATAGTATATGAGTGAGTTGCACTGAAAAACTTAGAATATAAGAAACGCACAGTGTAGTACATAGTATATGAGTGAGTTGCACTGAAAAACTTAGAATATAAGAAACGCACAGTGTAGTACATAGTATATGAGTGAGTTGCACTGAAAAACTTAGAATTTACTGAAAAACCCGCATTACACGAAATGCACAGTGTAGTACATAGTATATGAGTGAGTTGCACTGAAAAACTTAGAATATAAGAAACGCACAGTGTAGTACATAGTATATGAGTGAGTTGCACTGAAAAACTTAGAATATAAGAAACGCACAGTGTAGTACATAGTATATGAGTGAGTTGCACTGAAAAACTTAGAATATAAGAAACGCACAGTGTAGTACATAGTATATGAGTGAGTTGCACTGAAAAACTTAGAATATAAGAAACGCACAGTGTAGTACATAGTATATGAGTGAGTTGCACTGAAAAACTTAGAATATAAGAAACGCTCAGTGTAGTACATAGTATATGAGTGAGTTGCACTGAAAAACTTAGAATTTAAGAAACAGACAGTGTAGTACATAGTATATGAGTGAGTTGCACTGAAAAACTTAGAATATAAGAAACGCACAGTGTAGTACATAGTATATGAGTGAGTTGCACTGAAAAACTTAGAATATAAGAAACGCACAGTGTAGTACATAGTATATGAGTGAGTTGCACTGAAAAACTTAGAATTTACTGAAAAACCCGCATTACACGAAATGCACAGTGTAGTACATAGTATATGAGTGAGTTGCACTGAAAAACTTAGAATATAAGAAACGCACAGTGTAGTACATAGTATATGAGTGAGTTGCACTGAAAAACTTAGAATATAAGAAACGCACAGTGTAGTACATAGTATATGAGTGAGTTGCACTGAAAAACTTAGAATATAAGAAACGCACAGTGTAGTACATAGTATATGAGTGAGTTGCACTGAAAAACTTAGAATATAAGAAACGCACAGTGTAGTACATAGTATATGAGTGAGTTGCACTGAAAAACTTAGAATATAAGAAACGCACAGTGTAGTCCATAGTATATGAGTGAGTTGCACTGAAAAACTTAGAATATAAGAAACGCACAGTGTAGTACATAGTATATGAGTGAGTTGCACTGAAAAACTTAGAATTTACTGAAAAACCCGCATTACACGAAATGCACAGTGTAGTACATAGTATATGAGTGAGTTGCACTGAAAAACTTAGAATATAAGAAACGCACAATTTAGTACATAGTAAATGAGTGAGTTGCACTGAAAAACTTAGAATATAAGAAACGCACAGTGTAGTACATAGTATATGAGTGAGTTGCACTGAAAAACTTAGAATATAAGAAACGCACAGTGTAGTACATAGTATATGAGTGAGTTGCACTGAAAAACTTAGAATATAAGAAACGCACAGTGTAGTACATAGTATATGAGTGAGTTGCACTGAAAAACTTAGAATATAAGAAACGCACAGTGTAGTACATAGTATATGAGTGAGTTGCACTGAAAAACTTAGAATATAAGAAACGCACAGTGTAGTACATAGTATATGAGTGAGTTGCACTGAAAAACTTAGAATATAAGAAACGCACAGTGTAGTACATAGTATATGAGTGAGTTGCACTGAAAAACTTAGAATATAAGAAACGCACAGTGTAGTACATAGTATATGAGTGAGTTGCACTGAAAAACTTAGAATATAAGAAACGCACAGTGTAGTACATAGTATATGAGTGAGTTGCACTGAAAAACTTAGAATATAAGAAACGCACAGTGTAGTACATAGTATATGAGTGAGTCGCACTGAAAAACTTAGAATTTACTGAAAAACCCGCATTACACGAAATGCACAGTGTAGTACATAGTATATGAGTGAGTTGCACTGAAAAACTTAGAATATAAGAAACGCACAGTGTAGTACATAGTATATGAGTGAGTTGCACTGAAAAACTTAGAATATAAGAAACGCACAGTGTAGTACATAGTATATGAGTGAGTTGCACTGAAAAACTTAGAATATAAGAAACGCACAGTGTAGTACATAGTATATGAGTGAGTTGCACTGAAAAACTTAGAATTTACTGAAAAACCCGCATTACACGAAATGCACAGTGTAGTACATAGTATATGAGTGAGTTGCACTGAAAAACTTAGAATATAAGAAACGCACAGTGTAGTACATAGTATATGAGTGAGTTGCACTGAAAAACTTAGAATATAAGAAACGCACAGTGTAGTACATAGTATATGAGTGAGTTGCACTGAAAAACTTAGAATATAAGAAACGCACAGTGTAGTACATAGTATCTGAGTGAGTTGCACTGAAAAACTTAGAATATAAGAAACGCACAGTGTAGTACATAGTATATGAGTGAGTTGCACTGAAAAACTTAGAATATAAGAAACGCACAGTGTAGTCCATAGTATATGAGTGAGTTGCACTCAAAAACTTAGAATATAAGAAACGCACAGTGTAGTACATAGTATATGAGTGAGTTGCACTGAAAAACTTAGAATTTACTGAAAAACCCGCATTACACGAAATGCACAGTGTAGTACATAGTATATGAGTGAGTTGCACTGAAAAACTTAGAATATAAGAAACGCACAGTGTAGTACATAGTATATGAGTGAGTTGCACTGAAAAACTTAGAATATAAGAAACGCACAGTGTAGTACATAGTATATGAGTGAGTTGCACTGAAAAACTTAGAATATAAGAAACGCACAGTGTAGTACATAGTATATGAGTGAGTTGCACTGAAAAACTTAGAATATAAGAAACGCACAGTGTAGTACATAGTATATGAGTGAGTTGCACTGAAAAACTTAGAATATAAGAAACGCACAGTGTAGTACATAGTATATGAGTGAGTTGCACTGAAAAACTTAGAATATAAGAAACGCACAGTGTAGTACATAGTATATGAGTGAGTTGCACTGAAAAACTTAGAATTTATGAAACGCACAGTGTAGTACATAGTATATGAGTGAGTTGCACTGAAAAACTTAGAATATAAGAAACGCACAGTGTAGTACATAGTATATGAGTGAGTTGCACTGAAAAACTTAGAATATAAGAAACGCACAGTGTAGTACATAGTATATGAGTGAGTTGCACTGAAAAACTTAGAATATAAGAAACGCACAGTGTAGTACATAGTATATGAGTGAGTTGCACTGAAAAACTTAGAATATAAGAAAAGCACAGTGTAGTACATAGTATATGAGTGAGTTGCTCTGAAAAACTTAGAATATAAGAAACGCACAGTGTATTACATAGTATATGAGTGAGTTGCACTGAAAAACTTAGAATATAAGAAACGCACAGTGTAGTACATAGTATATGAGTGAGTTGCCTTGAAAAACTTAGAATATAAGAAACGCACAGTGTAGTACATAGTATATGAGTGAGTTGCACTGAAAAACTTAGAATATAAGAAACGCACAGTGTAGTACATAGTATATGAGTGAGTTGCACTGAAAAACTTAGAATATAAGAAACGCACAGTTTAGTACATAGTATATGAGTGAGTTGCACTGAAAAACTTAGAATATAAGAAACGCACAGTGTAGTACATAGTATATGAGTGAGTTGCACTGAAAAACTTAGAATATAAGAAACGCACAGTGTAGTACATAGTATATGAGTGAGTTGCACTGAAAAACTTAGAATATAAGAAACGCACAGTGTAGTACATAGTATATGAGTGAGTTGCACTGAAAAACTTAGAATATAAGAAACGCACAGTGTAGTACATAGTATATGAGTGAGTTGCACTGAAAAACTTAGAATTTACTGAAAAACCCGCATTACACGAAATGCACAGTGTAGTACATAGTATATGAGTGAGTTGCCTTGAAAAACTTAGAATATAAGAAACGCACAGTGTAGTACATAGTATATGAGTGAGTTGCACTGAAAAACTTAGAATATAAGAAACGCACAGTGTAGTACATAGTATATGAGTGAGTTGCACTGAAAAACTTAGAATATAAGAAACGCACAGTGTAGTACATAGTATATGAGTGAGTTGCACTGAAAAACTTAGAATATAAGAAACGCACAGTGTAGTACATAGTATATGAGTGAGTTGCACTGAAAAACTTAGAATATAAGAAACGCACAGTGTAGTACATAGTATATGAGTGAGTTGCACTGAAAAACTTAGAATATAAGAAACGCACAGTGTAGTACATAGTATATGAGTGAGTTGCACTGAAAAACTTAGAATATAAGAAACGCACAGTGTAGTACATAGTATATGAGTGAGTTGCACTGAAAAACTTAGAATTTACTGAAAAACCCGCATTACACGAAATGCACAGTGTAGTACATAGTATATGAGTGAGTTGCACTGAAAAACTTAGAATATAAGAAACGCACAGTGTAGTACATAGTATATGAGTGAGTTGCACTGAAAAACTTAGAATATAAGAAACGCACAGTGTAGTACATAGTATATGAGTGAGTTGCACTGAAAAACTTAGAATATAAGAAACGCACAGTGTAGTACATAGTATATGAGTGAGTTGCACTGAAAAACTTAGAATATAAGAAACGCACAGTGTAGTACATAGTATATGAGTGAGTTGCACTGAAAAACTTAGAATATAAGAAACGCACAGTGTAGTACATAATATATGAGTGAGTTGCACTCAAAAACTTAGAATATAAGAAACGCACAGTGTAGTACATAGTATATGAGTGAGTTGCACTCAAAAACTTAGAATATAAGAAACGCACAGTGTAGTACATAGTATATGAGTGAGTTGCACTGAAAAACTTAGAATATAAGAAACGCACAGTGTAGTACATAGTATATGAGTGAGTTGCACTGAAAAACTTAGAATATAAGAAACGCACAGTGTAGTACATAGTATATGAGTGAGTTGCACTGAAAAACTTAGAATTTACTGAAAAACCCGCATTACACGAAATGCACAGTGTAGTACATAGTATATGAGTGAGTTGCACTGAAAAACTTAGAATATAAGAAACGCACAGTGTAGTACATAGTATATGAGTGAGTTGCACTGAAAAACTTAGAATATAAGAAACGCACAGTGTAGTACATAGTATATGAGTGAGTTGCACTGAAAAACTTAGAATACAAGAAACGCACAGTGTAGTACATAGTATATGAGTGAGTTGCACTGAAAAACTTAGAATATAAGAAACGCACAGTGTAGTACATAGTATATGAGTGAGTTGCACTGAAAAACTTAGAATATAAGAAACGCACAGTGTAGTACATAATATATGAGTGAGTTGCACTCAAAAACTTAGAATATAAGAAACGCACAGTGTAGTACATAGTATATGAGTGAGTTGCACTCAAAAACTTAGAATATAAGAAACGCACAGTGTAGTACATAGTATATGAGTGAGTTGCACTGAAAAACTTAGAATATAAGAAACGCACAGTGTAGTACATAGTATATGAGTGAGTTGCACTGAAAAACTTAGAATATAAGAAACGCACAGTGTAGTACATAGTATATGAGTGAGTTGCACTGAAAAACTTAGAATTTATGAAACGCACAGTGTAGTACATAGTATATGAGTGAGTTGCACTGAAAAACTTAGAATATAAGAAACGCACAGTGTAGTACATAGTATATGAGTGAGTTGCACTGAAAAACTTAGAATATAAGAAACGCACAGTGTAGTACATAGTATATGAGTGAGTTGCACTGAAAAACTTAGAATATAAGAAACGCACAGTGTAGTACATAGTATATGAGTGAGTTGCACTGAAAAACTTAGAATATAAGAAACGCACAGTGTAGTACATAGTATATGAGTGAGTTGCACTGAAAAACTTAGAATATAAGAAACGCACAGTGTAGTACATAGTATATGAGTGAGTTGCACTGAAAAACTTAGAATATAAGAAACGCACAGTGTAGTACATAGTATATGAGTGAGTTGCCTTGAAAAACTTAGAATATAAGAAACGCACAGTGTAGTACATAGTATATGAGTGAGTTGCACTGAAAAACTTAGAATATAAGAAACGCACAGTGTAGTACATAGTATATGAGTGAGTTGCACTGAAAAACTTAGAATATAAGAAACGCACAGTGTAGTACATAGTATATGAGTGAGTTGCACTGAAAAACTTAGATATAAGAAACGCACAGTGTAGTACATAGTATATGAGTGAGTTGCACTGAAAAACTTAGAATATAAGAAACGCACAGTGTAGTACATAGTATATGAGTGAGTTGCACTGAAAAACTTAGAATTTACTGAAAAACCCGCATTACACGAAATGCACAGTGTAGTACATAGTATATGAGTGAGTTGCACTGAAAAACTTAGAATATAAGAAACGCACAGTGTAGTACATAGTATATGAGTGAGTTGCACTGAAAAACTTAGAATATAAGAAACGCACAGTGTAGTACATAGTATATGAGTGAGTTGCACTGAAAAACTTAGAATATAAGAAACGCAAGTGTAGTACATAGTATATGAGTGAGTTGCACTGAAAAACTTAGAATATAAGAAACGCACAGTGTAGTACATAGTATATGAGTGAGTTGCACTGAAAAACTTAGAATATAAGAAACGCACAGTGTAGTACATAGTATATAAGTGAGTTGCACTGAAAAACTTAGAATTTAAGAAACAGACAGTGTAGTACATAGTATATGAGTGAGTTGCACTGAAAAACTTAGAATATAAGAAACGCACAGTGTAGTACATAGTATATGAGTGAGTTGCACTGAAAAACTTAGAATATAAGAAACGCACAGTGTAGTACATAGTATATGAGTGAGTTGCACTGAAAAACTTAGAATTTACTGAAAAACCCGCATTACACGAAATGCACAGTGTAGTACATAGTATATGAGTGAGTTGCACTGAAAAACTTAGAATTTACTGAAAAACCCGCATTACACGAAATGCACAGTGTAGTACATAGTATATGAGTGAGTTGCACTGAAAAACTTAGAATATAAGAAACGCACAGTGTAGTACATAGTATATGAGTGAGTTGCACTGAAAAACTTAGAATATAAGAAACGCACAGTGTAGTACATAGTATATGAGTGAGTTGCACTGAAAAACTTAGAATATAAGAAACGCACAGTGTAGTACATAGTATATGAGTGAGTTGCACTGAAAAACTTAGAATATAAGAAACGCACAGTGTAGTACATAGTATATGAGTGAGTTGCACTGAAAAACTTAGAATATAAGAAACGCACAGTGTAGTACATAATATATGAGTGAGTTGCACTCAAAAACTTAGAATATAAGAAACGCACAGTGTAGTACATAGTATATGAGTGAGTTGCACTCAAAAACTTAGAATATAAGAAACGCACAGTGTAGTACATAGTATATGAGTGAGTTGCACTGAAAAAACTTAGAATATAAGAAACGCACAGTGTAGTACATAGTATATGAGTGAGTTGCACTGAAAAACTTAGAATTTACTGAAAAACCCGCATTACACGAAATGCACAGTGTAGTACATAGTATATGAGTGAGTTGCACTGAAAAACTTAGAATATAAGAAACGCACAGTGTAGTACATAGTATATGAGTGAGTTGCACTGAAAAACTTAGAATATAAGAAACGCACAGTGTAGTACATAGTATATGAGTGAGTTGCACTGAAAAACTTAGAATATAAGAAACGCACAGTGTAGTACATAGTATATGAGTGAGTTGCACTGAAAAACTTAGAATATAAGAAACGCACAGTGTAGTACATAGTATATGAGTGAGTTGCACTGAAAAACTTAGAATATAAGAAACGCACAGTGTAGTACATAATATATGAGTGAGTTGCACTCAAAAACTTAGAATATAAGAAACGCACAGTGTAGTACATAGTATATGAGTGAGTTGCACTCAAAAACTTAGAATATAAGAAACGCACAGTGTTGTACATAGTATATGAGTGAGTTGCACTGAAAAACTTAGAATATAAGAAACGCACAGTGTAGTACATAGTATATGAGTGAGTTGCACTGAAAAACTTAGAATATAAGAAACGCACAGTGTAGTACATAGTATATGAGTGAGTTGCACTGAAAAACTTAGAATTTATGAAACGCACAGTGTAGTACATAGTATATGAGTGAGTTGCACTGAAAAACTTAGAATATAAGAAACGCACAGTGTAGTACATAGTATATGAGTGAGTTGCACTGAAAAACTTAGAATATAAGAAACGCACAGTGTAGTACATAGTATATGAGTGAGTTGCACTGAAAAACTTAGAATATAAGAAACGCACAGTGTAGTACATAGTATATGAGTGAGTTGCACTGAAAAACTTAGAATATAAGAAACGCACAGTGTAGTACATAGTATATGAGTGAGTTGCACTGAAAAACTTAGAATATAAGAAACGCACAGTGTATTACATAGTATATGAGTGAGTTGCACTGAAAAACTTAGAATATAAGAAACGCACAGTGTAGTACATAGTATATGAGTGAGTTGCCTTGAAAAACTTAGAATATAAGAAACGCACAGTGTAGTACATAGTATATGAGTGAGTTGCACTGAAAAACTTAGAATATAAGAAACGCACAGTGTAGTACATAGTATATGAGTGAGTTGCACTGAAAAACTTAGAATATAAGAAACGCACAGTGTAGTACATAGTATATGAGTGAGTTGCACTGAAAAACTTAGATATAAGAAACGCACAGTGTAGTACATAGTATATGAGTGAGTTGCACTGAAAAACTTAGAATATAAGAAACGCACAGTGTAGTACATAGTATATGAGTGAGTTGCACTGAAAAACTTAGAATATAAGAAACGCACAGTGTAGTACATAGTATATGAGTGAGTTGCACTGAAAAACTTAGAATATAAGAAACGCACAGTGTAGTACATAGTATATGAGTGAGTTGCACTGAAAAACTTAGAATATAAGAAACGCACAGTGTAGTACATAGTATATGAGTGAGTTGCACTGAAAAACTTAGAATATAAGAAACGCACAGTGTAGTACATAGTATATAAGTGAGTTGCACTGAAAAACTTAGAATTTAAGAAACAGACAGTGTAGTACATAGTATATGAGTGAGTTGCACTGAAAAACTTAGAATATAAGAAACGCACAGTGTAGTACATAGTATATGAGTGAGTTGCACTGAAAAACTTAGAATATAAGAAACGCACAGTGTAGTACATATTATATGAGTGAGTTGCACTGAAAAACTTAGAATTTACTGAAAAACCCGCATTACACGAAATGCACAGTGTAGTACATAGTATATGAGTGAGTTGCACTGAAAAACTTAGAATATAAGAAACGCACAGTGTAGTACATAGTATATGAGTGAGTTGCACTGAAAAACTTAGAATATAAGAAACGCACAGTGTAGTACATAGTATATGAGTGAGTTGCACTGAAAAACTTAGAATATAAGAAACGCACAGTGTAGTACATAGTATATGAGTGAGTTGCACTGAAAAACTTAGAATATAAGAAACGCACAGTGTAGTACATAGTATATGAGTGAGTTGCACTGAAAAACTTAGAATATAAGAAACGCACAGTGTAGTACATAGTATATGAGTGAGTTGCACTGAAAAACTTAGAATATAAGAAACGCACAGTGTAGTACATAGTATATGAGTGAGTTGCACTCAAAAACTTAGAATATAAGAAACGCACAGTGTAGTACATAGTATATGAGTGAGTTGCACTGAAAAACTTAGAATATAAGAAACGCACAGTGTAGTACATAGTATATGAGTGAGTTGCACTGAAAAACTTAGAATATAAGAAACTCACAGTGTAGTACATAGTATATGAGTGAGTTGCACTGAAAAACTTAGAATTTATGAAACGCACAGTGTAGTACATAGTATATGAGTGAGTTGCACTGAAAAACTTAGAATATAAGAAACGCACAGTGTAGTACATAGTATATGAGTGAGTTGCACTGAAAAACTTAGAATATAAGAAACGCACAGTGTAGTACATAGTATATGAGTGAGTTGCACTGAAAAACTTAGAATATAAGAAACGCACAGTGTAGTACATAGTATATGAGTGAGTTGCACTGAAAAACTTAGAATATAAGAAACGCACAGTGTAGTACATAGTATATGAGTGAGTTGCACTGAAAAACTTAGAATATAAGAAACGCACAGTGTATTACATAGTATATGAGTGAGTTGCACTGAAAAACTTAGAATATAAGAAACGCACAGTGTAGTACATAGTATATGAGTGAGTTGCCTTGAAAAACTTAGAATATAAGAAACGCACAGTGTAGTACATAGTATATGAGTGAGTTGCACTGAAAAACTTAGAATATAAGAAACGCACAGTGTAGTACATAGTATATGAGTGAGTTGCACTGAAAAACTTAGAATATAAGAAACGCACAGTGTATTACATAGTATATGAGTGAGTTGCACTGAAAAACTTAGAATATAAGAAACGCACAGTGTAGTACATAGTATATGAGTGAGTTGCACTGAAAAACTTAGAATATAAGAAACGCACAGTGTAGTACATAGTATATGAGTGAGTTGCACTGAAAAACTTAGAATATAAGAAACGCACAGTGTAGTACATAGTATATGAGTGAGTTGCACTGAAAAACTTAGATATAAGAAACGCACAGTGTAGTACATAGTATATGAGTGAGTTGCACTGAAAAACTTAGAATATAAGAAACGCACAGTGTAGTACATAGTATATGAGTGAGTTGCACTGAAAAACTTAGAATTTACTGAAAAACCCGCATTACACGAAATGCACAGTGTAGTACATAGTATATGAGTGAGTTGCACTGAAAAACTTAGAATATAAGAAACGCACAGTGTAGTACATAGTATATGAGTGAGTTGCACTGAAAAACTTAGAATATAAGAAACGCACAGTGTAGTACATAGTATATGAGTGAGTTGCACTGAAAAACTTAGAATATAAGAAACGCACAGTGTAGTACATAGTATATGAGTGAGTTGCACTGAAAAACTTAGAATATAAGAAACGCACAGTGTAGTACATAGTATATGAGTGAGTTGCACTGAAAAACTTAGGATATAAGAAACGCACAGTGTATTACATAGTATATGAGTGAGTTGCACTGAAAAACTTAGAATATAAGAAACGCACAGTGTAGTACATAGTATATGAGTGAGTTGCCTTGAAAAACTTAGAATATAAGAAACGCACAGTGTAGTACATAGTATATGAGTGAGTTGCACTGAAAAACTTAGAATATAAGAAACGCACAGTGTAGTACATAGTATATGAGTGAGTTGCACTGAAAAACTTAGAATATAAGAAACGCACAGTGTATTACATAGTATATGAGTGAGTTGCACTGAAAAACTTAGAATATAAGAAACGCACAGTGTAGTACATAGTATATGAGTGAGTTGCACTGAAAAACTTAGAATATAAGAAACGCACAGTGTAGTACATAGTATATGAGTGAGTTGCACTGAAAAACTTAGAATATAAGAAACGCACAGTGTAGTACATAGTATATGAGTGAGTTGCACTGAAAAACTTAGATATAAGAAACGCACAGTGTAGTACATAGTATATGAGTGAGTTGCACTGAAAAACTTAGAATATAAGAAACGCGCAGTGTTGTACATAGTATATGAGTGAGTTGCACTGAAAAACTTAGAATTTACTGAAAAACCCGCATTACACGAAATGCACAGTGTAGTACATAGTATATGAGTGAGTTGCACTGAAAAACTTAGAATATAAGAAACGCACAGTGTAGTACATAGTATATGAGTGAGTTGCACTGAAAAACTTAGAATATAAGAAACGCACAGTGTAGTACATAGTATATGAGTGAGTTGCACTGAAAAACTTAGAATATAAGAAACGCACAGTGTAGTACATAGTATATGAGTGAGTTGCACTGAAAAACTTAGAATATAAGAAACGCACAGTGTAGTACATAGTATATGAGTGAGTTGCACTGAAAAACTTAGAATATAAGAAACGCACAGTGTAGTACATAGTATATAAGTGAGTTGCACTGAAAAACTTAGAATTTAAGAAACAGACAGTGTAGTACATAGTATATGAGTGAGTTGCACTGAAAAACTTAGAATATAAGAAACGCACAGTGTAGTACATAGTATATGAGTGAGTTGCACTGAAAAACTTAGAATATAAGAAACGCACAGTGTAGTACATAGTATATGAGTGAGTTGCACTGAAAAACTTAGAATTTACTGAAAAACCCGCATTACACGAAATGCACAGTGTAGTACATAGTATATGAGTGAGTTGCACTGAAAAACTTAGAATATAAGAAACGCACAGTGTAGTACATAGTATATGAGTGAGTTGCACTGAAAAACTTAGAATATAAGAAACGCACAGTGTAGTACATAGTATATGAGTGAGTTGCACTGAAAAACTTAGAATATAAGAAACGCACAGTGTAGTACATAGTATATGAGTGAGTTGCACTGAAAAACTTAGAATATAAGAAACGCACAGTGTAGTACATAGTATATGAGTGAGTTGCACTGAAAAACTTAGAATATAAGAAACGCACAGTGTAGTACATAGTATATGAGTGAGTTGCACTGAAAAACTTAGAATATAAGAAACGCACAGTGTAGTACATAGTATATGAGTGAGTTGCACTGAAAAACTTAGAATATAAGAAACGCACAGTGTAGTACATAGTATATGAGTGAGTTGCACTGAAAAACTTAGAATTTACTGAAAAACCCGCATTACACGAAATGCACAGTGTAGTACATAGTATATGAGTGAGTTGCACTGAAAAACTTAGAATATAAGAAACGCACAGTGTAGTACATAGTATATGAGTGAGTTGCACTGAAAAACTTAGAATATAAGAAACGCACAGTGTAGTACATAGTATATGAGTGAGTTGCACTGAAAAACTTAGAATATAAGAAACGCACAGTGTAGTACATAGTATATGAGTGAGTTGCACTGAAAAACATAGAATTTACTGAAAAACCCGCATTACACGAAATGCACAGTGTAGTACATAGTATATGAGTGAGTTGCACTGAAAAACTTAGAATATAAGAAACGCACAGTGTAGTACATAGTATATGAGTGAGTTGCACTGAAAAACTTAGAATATAAGAAACGCACAGTGTAGTACATAGTATATGAGTGAGTTGCACTGAAAAACTTAGAATATAAGAAACGCCAGTGTAGTACATAGTATATTAGTGAGTTGCACTGAAAAACTTAGAATATAAGAAACGCACAGTGTAGTACATAGTATATGAGTGAGTTGCACTGAAAAACTTAGAATATAAGAAACGCACAGTGTAGTACATAGTATATGAGTGAGTTGCACTGAAAAACTTAGAATATAAGAAACGCACAGTGTAGTACATAGTATATGAGTGAGTTGCACTGAAAAACTTAGAATATAAGAAACGCACAGTGTAGTACATAGTATATGAGTGAGTTGCACTGAAAAACTTAGAATTTACTGAAAAACCCGCATTACACGAAATGCACAGTGTAGTACATAGTATATGAGTGAGTTGCACTGAAAAACTTAGAATATAAGAAACGCACAGTGTAGTACATAGTATATGAGTGAGTTGCACTGAAAAACTTAGAATATAAGAAACGCACAGTGTAGTACATAGTATATGAGTGAGTTGCACTGAAAAACTTAGAATATAAGAAACGCACAGTGTAGTACATAGTATATGAGTGAGTTGCACTGAAAAACTTAGAATATAAGAAACGCACAGTGTAGTACATAGTATATGAGTGAGTTGCACTGAAAAACTTAGAATATAAGAAACGCACAGTGTAGTACATAGTATATGAGTGAGTTGCACTGAAAAACTTAGAATATAAGAAACGCACAGTGTAGTACATAGTATATGAGTGAGTTGCACTCAAAAACTTAGAATATAAGAAACGCACAGTGTAGTACATAGTATATGAGTGAGTTGCACTGAAAAACTTAGAATATAAGAAACGCACAGTGTAGTACATAGTATATGAGTGAGTTGCACTGAAAAACTTAGAATATAAGAAACGCACAGTGTAGTACATAGTATATGAGTGAGTTGCACTGAAAAACTTAGAATTTATGAAACGCACAGTGTAGTACATAGTATATGAGTGAGTTGCACTGAAAAACTTAGAATATAAGAAACGCACAGTGTAGTACATAGTATATGAGTGAGTTGCACTGAAAAACTTAGAATATAAGAAACGCACAGTGTAGTACATAGTATATGAGTGAGTTGCACTGAAAAACTTAGAATATAAGAAACGCACAGTGTAGTACATAGTATATGAGTGAGTTGCACTGAAAGACTTAGAATATAAGAAACGCACAGTGTAGTACATAGTATATGAGTGAGTTGCACTGAAAAACTTAGAATATGAGAAACGCACAGTGTATTACATAGTATATGAGTGAGTTGCACTGAAAAACTTAGAATATAAGAAACGCACAGTGTAGTACATAGTATATGAGTGAGTTGCCTTGAAAAACTTAGAATATAAGAAACGCACAGTGTAGTACATAGTATATGAGTGAGTTGCACTGAAAAACTTAGAATATAAGAAACGCACAGTGTAGTACATAGTATATGAGTGAGTTGCACTGAAAAACTTAGAATATAAGAAACGCACAGTGTAGTACATAGTATATGTGTGAGTTGCACTGAAAAACTTAGAATATAAGAAACGCACAGTGTAGTACATAGTATATGAGTGAGTTGCACTGAAAAACTTAGAATTTATGAAACGCACAGTGTAGTACATAGTATATGAGTGAGTTGCACTGAAAAACTTAGAATATAAGAAACGCACAGTGTAGTACATAGTATATGAGTGAGTTGCACTGAAAAACTTAGAATATAAGAAACGCACAGTGTAGTACATAGTATATGAGTGAGTTGCACTGAAAAACTTAGAATATAAGAAACGCACAGTGTAGTACATAGTATATGAGTGAGTTGCACTGAAAAACTTAGAATTTACTGAAAAACCCGCATTACACGAAATGCACAGTGTAGTACATAGTATATGAGTGAGTTGCACTGAAAAACTTAGAATATAAGAAACGCACAGTGTAGTACATAGTATATGAGTGAGTTGCACTGAAAAACTTAGAATATAAGAAACGCACAGTGTAGTACATAGTATATGAGTGAGTTGCACTGAAAAACTTAGAATATAAGAAACGCACAGTGTAGTACATAGTATATGAGTGAGTTGCACTGAAAAACTTAGAATATAAGAAACGCACAGTGTAGTACATAGTATATGAGTGAGTTGTACTGAAAAACTTAGAATATAAGAAACGCACAGTGTAGTACATAGTATATGAGTGAGTTGCACTGAAAAACTTAGAATATAAGAAACGCACAGTGTAGTACATAGTATATGAGTGAGTTGCACTGAAAAACTTAGAATATAAGAAACGCACAGTGTAGTACATAGTATATGAGTGAGTTGCACTGAAAAACTTAGAATTTAAGAAACGGACAGTGTAGTACATAGTATATGAGTGAGTTGCACTGAAAAACTTAGAATATAAGAAACGCACAGTGTAGTACATAGTATATGAGTGAGTTGCACTGAAAAACTTAGAATATAAGAAACGCTCAGTGTAGTACATAGTATATGAGTGAGTTGCACTGAAAAACTTATTATTTAAGAAACAGACAGTGTAGTACATAGTATATGAGTGAGTTGCACTGAAAAACTTAGAATATAAGAAACGCACAGTGTAGTACATAGTATATGAGTGAGTTGCACTGAAAAACTTAGAATATAAGAAACGCACAGTGTAGTACATAGTATATGAGTGAGTTGCACTGAAAAACTTAGAATTTACTGAAAAACCCGCATTACACGAAATGCACAGTGTAGTACATAGTATATGAGTGAGTTGCACTGAAAAACTTAGAATATAAGAAACGCACAGTGTAGTACATAGTATATGAGTGAGTTGCACTGAAAAACTTAGAATATAAGAAACGCACAGTGTAGTACATAGTATATGAGTGAGTTGCACTGAAAAACTTAGAATATAAGAAACGCACAGTGTAGTACATAGTATATGAGTGAGTTGCACTGAAAAACTTAGAATATAAGAAACGCTCAGTGTAGTACATAGTATATGAGTGAGTTGCACTGAAAAACTTAGAATTTAAGAAACGGACAGTGTAGTACATAGTATATGAGTGAGTTGCACTGAAAAACTTAGAATATAAGAAACGCACAGTGTAGTACATAGTATATGAGTGAGTTGCACTGAAAAACTTAGAATATAAGAAACGCACAGTGTAGTACATAGTATATGAGTGAGTTGCACTGAAAAACTTAGAATATAAGAAACGCACATTGTAGTACATCGTATATGAGTGAGTTGCACTGAAAAACTTATTATTTAAGAAACAGACAGTGTAGTACATAGTATATGAGTGAGTTGCACTGAAAAACTTAGAATATAAGAAACGCACAGTGTAGTACATAGTATATGAGTGAGTTGCACTGAAAAACTTAGAATATAAGAAACGCACAGTGTAGTACATAGTATATGAGTGAGTTGCACTGAAAAACTTAGAATATAAGAAACGCTCAGTGTAGTACATAGTATATGAGTGAGTTGCACTGAAAACCTTAGAATTTAAGAAACGGACAGTGTAGTACATAGTATATGAGTGAGTTGCACTGAAAAACTTAGAATATAAGAAACGCACAGTGTAGTACATAGTATATGAGTGAGTTGCACTGAAAAACTTAGAATATAAGAAACGCACAGTGTAGTACATTGTATATGAGTGAGTTGCACTGAAAAACTTAGAATATAAGAAACGCACATTGTAGTACATCGTATATGAGTGAGTTGCACTGAAAAACTTAGAATATAAGAAACGCACAGTGTAGTACATAGTATATGAGTGAGTTGCACTGAAAAACTTAGAATATAAGAAACGCACAGTGTAGTACATAGTATATGAGTGAGTTGCACTGAAAAACTTAGAATATAAGAAACGCACAGTGTAGTACATAGTATATGAGTGAGTTGCACTGAAAAACTTAGAATTTACTGAAAAACCCGCATTACACGAAATGCACAGTGTAGTACATAGTATATGAGTGAGTTGCACTGAAAAACTTAGAATATAAGAAACGCACAGTGTAGTACATAGTATATGAGTGAGTTGCACTGAAAAACTTAGAATATAAGAAACGCACAGTGTAGTACATAGTATATGAGTGAGTTGCACTGAAAAACTTAGAATATAAGAAACGCACAGTGTAGTACATAGTATATGAGTGAGTTGCACTGAAAAACTTAGAATATAAGAAACGCTCAGTGTAGTACATAGTATATGAGTGAGTTGCACTGAAAAACTTAGAATTTAAGAAACGGACAGTGTAGTACATAGTATATGAGTGAGTTGCACTGAAAAACTTAGAATATAAGAAACGCACAGTGTAGTACATAGTATATGAGTGAGTTGCACTGAAAAACTTAGAATATAAGAAACGCTCAGTGTAGTACATAGTATATGAGTGAGTTGCACTGAAAAACTTAGAATATAAGAAACGCACAGTGTAGTACATCGTATATGAGTGAGTTGCACTGAAAAACTTAGAATATAAGAAACGCACATTGTAGTATATCGTATATGAGTGAGTTGCACTGAAAAACTTAGAATATAAGAAACGCACATTGTAGTACATAGTATATGAGTGAGTTGCACTGAAAAACTTAGAATATAAGAAACGCACAGTGTAGTACATAGTATATGAGTGAGTTGCACTCAAAAACTTAGAATATAAGAAACGCACAGTGTAGTACATAGTATATGAGTGAGTTGCACTGAAAAACTTAGAATATAAGAAACGCACAGTGTAGTACATAGTATATGAGTGAGTTGCACTGAAAAACTTAGAATATAAGAAACGCACAGTGTAGTACATAGTATATGAGTGAGTTGCACTGAAAAACTTAGAATTTACTGAAAAACCCGCATTACACGAAATGCACAGTGTAGTACATAGTATATGAGTGAGTTGCACTGAAAAACTTAGAATATAAGAAACGCACAGTGTATACATAGTATATGAGTGAGTTGCACTGAAAAACTTAGAATATAAGAAACGCACAGTGTAGTACATAGTATATGAGTGAGTTGCACTGAAAAACTTAGAATATAAGAAACGCACAGTGTAGTACATAGTATATGAGTGAGTTGCACTGAAAAACTTAGAATATAAGAAACGCTCAGTGTAGTACATAGTATATGAGTGAGTTGCACTGAAAAACTTAGAATTTAAGAAACGGACAGTGTAGTACATAGTATATGAGTGAGTTGCACTGAAAAACTTAGAATATAAGAAACGCACAGTGTAGTACATAGTATATGAGTGAGTTGCACTGAAAAACTTAGAATATAAGAAACGCACAGTGTAGTACATAGTATATGAGTGAGTTGCACTGAAAAACTTAGAATATAAGAAACGCACAGTGTAGTACATCGTATATGAGTGAGTTGCACTGAAAAACTTAGAATATAAGAAACGCACATTGTAGTACATCGTATATGAGTGAGTTGCACTGAAAAACTTAGAATATAAGAAACGCACATTGTAGTACATAGTATATGAGTGAGTTGCACTGAAAAACTTAGAATATAAGAAACGCACAGTGTAGTACATAGTATATGAGTGAGTTGCACTGAAAAACTTAGAATATAAGAAACGCACAGTGTAGTACATAGTATATGAGTGAGTTGCACTGAAAAACTTAGAATATAAGAAACGCACAGTGTAGTACATAGTATATGAGTGAGTTGCACTGAAAAACTTAGACTATAAGAAACGCACAGTGTAGTACATAGTATATGAGTGAGTTGCACTGAAAAACTTAGAATATAAGAAACGCACAGTGTAGTACATAGTATATGAATGAGTTGCACTGAAAAACTTAGAATATAAGAAACGCACAGTGTAGTACATAGTATATGAGTGAGTTGCACTGAAAAACTTAGAATATAAGAAACGCACAGTGTAGTACATAGTATATGAGTGAGTTGCACTGAAAAACTTAGAATTTACTGAAAAACCCGCATTACACGAAATGCACAGTGTAGTACATAGTATATGAGTGAGTTGCACTGAAAAACTTAGAATATAAGAAACGCACAGTGTAGTACATAGTATATGAGTGAGTTGCACTGAAAAACTTAGAATATAAGAAACGCACAGTGTAGTACATAGTATATGAGTGAGTTGCACTGAAAAACTTAGAATATAAGAAACGCACAGTGTAGTACATAGTATATGAGTGAGTTGCACTGAAAAACTTAGAATATAAGAAACGCACAGTGTAGTACATAGCATATGAGTGAGTTGCACTGAAAAACTTAGAATATAAGAAACGCACAGTGTAGTACATAGTATATGAGTGAGTTGCACTGAAAAACTTAGAATATAAGAAACGCACAGTGTAGTACATAGTATATGAGTGAGTTGCACTGAAAAACTTAGAATATAAGAAACGCACAGTGTAGTACATAGTATATGAGTGAGTTGCACTGAAAAACTTAGAATATAAGAAACGCACAGTGTAGTACATAGTATATGAGTGAGTTGCACTGAAAAACTTAGAATATAAGAAACGCACAGTGTAGTACATAGTATATGAGTGAGTTGCACTGAAAAACTTAGAATATAAGAAACGCACAGTGTAGTACATAGTATATGAGTGAGTTGCACTCAAAAACTTAGAATATAAGAAACGCACAGTGTAGTACATAGTATATGAGTGAGTTGCACTGAAAAACTTAGAATATAAGAAACGCACAGTGTAGTACATAGTATATGAGTGAGTTGCACTGAAAAACTTAGAATATAAGAAACGCACAGTGTAGTACATAGTATATGAGTGAGTTGCACTGAAAAACTTAGAATTTATGAAACGCACAGTGTAGTACATAGTATATGAGTGAGTTGCACTGAAAAACTTAGAATATAAGAAACGCACAGTGTAGTACATAGTATATGAGTGAGTTGCACTGAAAAACTTAGAATATAAGAAACGCACAGTGTAGTACATAGTATATGAGTGAGTTGCACTGAAAAACTTAGAATATAAGAAACGCACAGTGTAGTACATAGTATATGAGTGAGTTGCACTGAAAGACTTAGAATATAAGAAACGCACAGTGTAGTACATAGTATATGAGTGAGTTGCACTGAAAAACTTAGAATATGAGAAACGCACAGTGTATTACATAGTATATGAGTGAGTTGCACTGAAAAACTTAGAATATAAGAAACGCACAGTGTAGTACATAGTATATGAGTGAGTTGCCTTGAAAAACTTAGAATATAAGAAACGCACAGTGTAGTACATAGTATATGAGTGAGTTGCACTGAAAAACTTAGAATATAAGAAACGCACAGTGTAGTACATAGTATATGAGTGAGTTGCACTGAAAAACTTAGAATATAAGAAACGCACAGTGTAGTACATAGTATATGTGTGAGTTGCACTGAAAAACTTAGAATATAAGAAACGCACAGTGTAGTACATAGTATATGAGTGAGTTGCACTGAAAAACTTAGAATTTATGAAACGCACAGTGTAGTACATAGTATATGAGTGAGTTGCACTGAAAAACTTAGAATATAAGAAACGCACAGTGTAGTACATAGTATATGAGTGAGTTGCACTGAAAAACTTAGAATATAAGAAACGCACAGTGTAGTACATAGTATATGAGTGAGTTGCACTGAAAAACTTAGAATATAAGAAACGCACAGTGTAGTACATAGTATATGAGTGAGTTGCACTGAAAAACTTAGAATTTACTGAAAAACCCGCATTACACGAAATGCACAGTGTAGTACATAGTATATGAGTGAGTTGCACTGAAAAACTTAGAATATAAGAAACGCACAGTGTAGTACATAGTATATGAGTGAGTTGCACTGAAAAACTTAGAATATAAGAAACGCACAGTGTAGTACATAGTATATGAGTGAGTTGCACTGAAAAACTTAGAATATAAGAAACGCACAGTGTAGTACATAGTATATGAGTGAGTTGCACTGAAAAACTTAGAATATAAGAAACGCACAGTGTAGTACATAGTATATGAGTGAGTTGTACTGAAAAACTTAGAATATAAGAAACGCACAGTGTAGTACATAGTATATGAGTGAGTTGCACTGAAAAACTTAGAATATAAGAAACGCACAGTGTAGTACATAGTATATGAGTGAGTTGCACTGAAAAACTTAGAATATAAGAAACGCACAGTGTAGTACATAGTATATGAGTGAGTTGCACTGAAAAACTTAGAATTTAAGAAACGGACAGTGTAGTACATAGTATATGAGTGAGTTGCACTGAAAAACTTAGAATATAAGAAACGCACAGTGTAGTACATAGTATATGAGTGAGTTGCACTGAAAAACTTAGAATATAAGAAACGCTCAGTGTAGTACATAGTATATGAGTGAGTTGCACTGAAAAACTTATTATTTAAGAAACAGACAGTGTAGTACATAGTATATGAGTGAGTTGCACTGAAAAACTTAGAATATAAGAAACGCACAGTGTAGTACATAGTATATGAGTGAGTTGCACTGAAAAACTTAGAATATAAGAAACGCACAGTGTAGTACATAGTATATGAGTGAGTTGCACTGAAAAACTTAGAATTTACTGAAAAACCCGCATTACACGAAATGCACAGTGTAGTACATAGTATATGAGTGAGTTGCACTGAAAAACTTAGAATATAAGAAACGCACAGTGTAGTACATAGTATATGAGTGAGTTGCACTGAAAAACTTAGAATATAAGAAACGCACAGTGTAGTACATAGTATATGAGTGAGTTGCACTGAAAAACTTAGAATATAAGAAACGCACAGTGTAGTACATAGTATATGAGTGAGTTGCACTGAAAAACTTAGAATATAAGAAACGCTCAGTGTAGTACATAGTATATGAGTGAGTTGCACTGAAAAACTTAGAATTTAAGAAACGGACAGTGTAGTACATAGTATATGAGTGAGTTGCACTGAAAAACTTAGAATATAAGAAACGCACAGTGTAGTACATAGTATATGAGTGAGTTGCACTGAAAAACTTAGAATATAAGAAACGCACAGTGTAGTACATAGTATATGAGTGAGTTGCACTGAAAAACTTAGAATATAAGAAACGCACATTGTAGTACATCGTATATGAGTGAGTTGCACTGAAAAACTTATTATTTAAGAAACAGACAGTGTAGTACATAGTATATGAGTGAGTTGCACTGAAAAACTTAGAATATAAGAAACGCACAGTGTAGTACATAGTATATGAGTGAGTTGCACTGAAAAACTTAGAATATAAGAAACGCACAGTGTAGTACATAGTATATGAGTGAGTTGCACTGAAAAACTTAGAATATAAGAAACGCTCAGTGTAGTACATAGTATATGAGTGAGTTGCACTGAAAACCTTAGAATTTAAGAAACGGACAGTGTAGTACATAGTATATGAGTGAGTTGCACTGAAAAACTTAGAATATAAGAAACGCACAGTGTAGTACATAGTATATGAGTGAGTTGCACTGAAAAACTTAGAATATAAGAAACGCACAGTGTAGTACATTGTATATGAGTGAGTTGCACTGAAAAACTTAGAATATAAGAAACGCACATTGTAGTACATCGTATATGAGTGAGTTGCACTGAAAAACTTAGAATATAAGAAACGCACAGTGTAGTACATAGTATATGAGTGAGTTGCACTGAAAAACTTAGAATATAAGAAACGCACAGTGTAGTACATAGTATATGAGTGAGTTGCACTGAAAAACTTAGAATATAAGAAACGCACAGTGTAGTACATAGTATATGAGTGAGTTGCACTGAAAAACTTAGAATTTACTGAAAAACCCGCATTACACGAAATGCACAGTGTAGTACATAGTATATGAGTGAGTTGCACTGAAAAACTTAGAATATAAGAAACGCACAGTGTAGTACATAGTATATGAGTGAGTTGCACTGAAAAACTTAGAATATAAGAAACGCACAGTGTAGTACATAGTATATGAGTGAGTTGCACTG
This sequence comes from Mus caroli, assembly GCF_978045245.1. Taxonomy (NCBI): domain Eukaryota; kingdom Metazoa; phylum Chordata; class Mammalia; order Rodentia; family Muridae; genus Mus; species Mus caroli. Next base: position 8,839,470 of record NW_028227279.1, read on the forward strand.
AAAAACTTAGAATATAAGAAACGCACAGTGTAGTACATAGTATATGAGTGAGTTGCACTGAAAAACTTAGAATATAAGAAACGCTCAGTGTAGTACATAGTATATGAGTGAGTTGCACTGAAAAACTTAGAATTTAAGAAACGGACAGTGTAGTACATAGTATATGAGTGAGTTGCACTGAAAAACTTAGAATATAAGAAACGCACAGTGTAGTACATAGTATATGAGTGAGTTGCACTGAAAAACTTAGAATATAAGAAACGCTCAGTGTAGTACATAGTATATGAGTGAGTTGCACTGAAAAACTTAGAATATAAGAAACGCACAGTGTAGTACATCGTATATGAGTGAGTTGCACTGAAAAACTTAGAATATAAGAAACGCACATTGTAGTATATCGTATATGAGTGAGTTGCACTGAAAAACTTAGAATATAAGAAACGCACATTGTAGTACATAGTATATGAGTGAGTTGCACTGAAAAACTTAGAATATAAGAAACGCACAGTGTAGTACATAGTATATGAGTGAGTTGCACTCAAAAACTTAGAATATAAGAAACGCACAGTGTAGTACATAGTATATGAGTGAGTTGCACTGAAAAACTTAGAATATAAGAAACGCACAGTGTAGTACATAGTATATGAGTGAGTTGCACTGAAAAACTTAGAATATAAGAAACGCACAGTGTAGTACATAGTATATGAGTGAGTTGCACTGAAAAACTTAGAATTTACTGAAAAACCCGCATTACACGAAATGCACAGTGTAGTACATAGTATATGAGTGAGTTGCACTGAAAAACTTAGAATATAAGAAACGCACAGTGTATACATAGTATATGAGTGAGTTGCACTGAAAAACTTAGAATATAAGAAACGCACAGTGTAGTACATAGTATATGAGTGAGTTGCACTGAAAAACTTAGAATATAAGAAACGCACAGTGTAGTACATAGTATATGAGTGAGTTGCACTGAAAAACTTAGAATATAAGAAACGCTCAGTGTAGTACATAGTATATGAGTGAGTTGCACTGAAAAACTTAGAATTTAAGAAACGGACAGTGTAGTACATAGTATATGAGTGAGTTGCACTGAAAAACTTAGAATATAAGAAACGCACAGTGTAGTACATAGTATATGAGTGAGTTGCACTGAAAAACTTAGAATATAAGAAACGCACAGTGTAGTACATAGTATATGAGTGAGTTGCACTGAAAAACTTAGAATATAAGAAACGCACAGTGTAGTACATCGTATATGAGTGAGTTGCACTGAAAAACTTAGAATATAAGAAACGCACATTGTAGTACATCGTATATGAGTGAGTTGCACTGAAAAACTTAGAATATAAGAAACGCACATTGTAGTACATAGTATATGAGTGAGTTGCACTGAAAAACTTAGAATATAAGAAACGCACAGTGTAGTACATAGTATATGAGTGAGTTGCACTGAAAAACTTAGAATATAAGAAACGCACAGTGTAGTACATAGTATATGAGTGAGTTGCACTGAAAAACTTAGAATATAAGAAACGCACAGTGTAGTACATAGTATATGAGTGAGTTGCACTGAAAAACTTAGACTATAAGAAACGCACAGTGTAGTACATAGTATATGAGTGAGTTGCACTGAAAAACTTAGAATATAAGAAACGCACAGTGTAGTACATAGTATATGAATGAGTTGCACTGAAAAACTTAGAATATAAGAAACGCACAGTGTAGTACATAGTATATGAGTGAGTTGCACTGAAAAACTTAGAATATAAGAAACGCACAGTGTAGTACATAGTATATGAGTGAGTTGCACTGAAAAACTTAGAATTTACTGAAAAACCCGCATTACACGAAATGCACAGTGTAGTACATAGTATATGAGTGAGTTGCACTGAAAAACTTAGAATATAAGAAACGCACAGTGTAGTACATAGTATATGAGTGAGTTGCACTGAAAAACTTAGAATATAAGAAACGCACAGTGTAGTACATAGTATATGAGTGAGTTGCACTGAAAAACTTAGAATATAAGAAACGCACAGTGTAGTACATAGTATATGAGTGAGTTGCACTGAAAAACTTAGAATATAAGAAACGCACAGTGTAGTACATAGCATATGAGTGAGTTGCACTGAAAAACTTAGAATATAAGAAACGCACAGTGTAGTACATAGTATATGAGTGAGTTGCACTGAAAAACTTAGAATATAAGAAACGCACAGTGTAGTACATAGTATATGAGTGAGTTGCACTGAAAAACTTAGAATATAAGAAACGCACAGTGTAGTACATAGTATATGAGTGAGTTGCACTGAAAAACTTAGAATTTACTGAAAAACCCGCATTACACGAAATGCACAGTGTAGTACATAGTATATGAGTGAGTTGCACTGAAAAACTTAGAATATAAGAAACGCACAGTGTAGTACATAGTATATGAGTGAGTTGCACTGAAAAACTTAGAATATAAGAAACGCACAGTGTAGTACATAGTATATGAGTGAGTTGCACTGAAAAACTTAGAATATAAGAAACGCCAGTGTAGTACATAGTATATGAGTGAGTTGCACTGAAAATCTTAGAATATAAGAAACGCACAGTGTAGTACATAGTATATGAGTGAGTTGCACTGAAAAACTTAGAATATAAGAAACGCACAGTGTAGTACATAGTATATGAGTGAGTTGCACTGAAAAACTTAGAATTTACTGAAAAACCCGCATTACACGAAATGCACAGTGTAGTACATAGTATATGAGTGAGTTGCACTGAAAAACTTAGAATATAAGAAACGCACAGTGTAGTACATAGTATATGAGTGAGTTGCACTGAAAAACTTAGAATATAAGAAACGCACAGTGTAGTACATAGTATATGAGTGAGTTGCACTGAAAAACTTAGAATATAAGAAACGCACAGTGTAGTACATAGTATATGAGTGAGTTGCACTGAAAAACTTAGAATATAAGAAACGCACAGTGTAGTACATAGTATATGAGTGAGTTGCACTGAAAAACTTAGAATATAAGAAACGCACAGTGTAGTACATAGTATATGAGTGAGTTGCACTGAAAAACTTAGAATATAAGAAACGCACAGTGTAGTACATAGTATATGAGTGAGTTGCACTGAAAAACTTAGAATATAAGAAACGCACAGTGTAGTACATAGTATATGAGTGAGTTGCACTGAAAAACTTAGAATATAAGAAACGCACAGTGTAGTACATAGTATATGAGTGAGTTGCACTGAAAAACTTAGAATTTACTGAAAAACCCGCATTACACGAAATGCACAGTGTAGTACATAGTATATGAGTGAGTTGCACTGAAAAACTTAGAATATAAGAAACGCACAGTGTAGTACATAGTATATGAGTGAGTTGCACTGAAAAACTTAGAATATAAGAAACGCACAGTGTAGTACATAGTATATGAGTGAGTTGCACTGAAAAACTTAGAATATAAGAAACGCCAGTGTAGTACATAGTATATGAGTGAGTTGCACTGAAAATCTTAGAATATAAGAAACGCACAGTGTAGTACATAGTATATGAGTGAGTTGCACTGAAAAACTTAGAATATAAGAAACGCACAGTGTAGTACATAGTATATGAGTGAGTTGCACTGAAAAACTTAGAATTTACTGAAAAACCCGCATTACACGAAATGCACAGTGTAGTACATAGTATATGAGTGAGTTGCACTGAAAAACTTAGAATATAAGAAACGCACAGTGTAGTACATAGTATATGAGTGAGTTGCACTGAAAAACTTAGAATATAAGAAACGCCAGTGTAGTACATAGTATATGAGTGAGTTGCACTGAAAAACTTAGAATATAAGAAACGCACAGTGTAGTACATAGTATATGAGTGAGTTGCACTGAAAAACTTAGAATATAAGAAACGCACAGTGTAGTACATAGTATATGAGTGAGTTGCACTGAAAAACTTAGAATATAAGAAACGCACAGTGTAGTACATAGTATATGAGTGAGTTGCACTGAAAAACTTAGAATATAAGAAACGCACAGTGTAGTACATAGTATATGAGTGAGTTGCACTGAAAAACTTAGAATTTACTGAAAAACCCGCATTACACGAAATGCACAGTGTAGTACATAGTATATGAGTGAGTTGCACTGAAAAACTTAGAATATAAGAAACGCACAGTGTAGTACATAGTATATGAGTGAGTTGCACTGAAAAACTTAGAATATAAGAAACGCACAGTGTAGTACATAGTATATGAGTGAGTTGCACTGAAAAACTTAGAATATAAGAAACGCACAGTGTAGTACATAGTATATGAGTGAGTTGCACTGAAAAACTTAGAATATAAGAAACGCACAGTGTAGTACATAGTATATGAGTGAGTTGCACTGAAAAACTTAGAATATAAGAAACGCTCAGTGTAGTACATAGTATATGAGTGATTTGCACTGAAAAACTTCGAATTTAAGAAACGGACAGTGTAGTACATAGTATATGAGTGAGTTGCACTGAAAAACTTAGAATATAAGAAACGCACAGTGTAGTACATAGTATATGAGTGAGTTGCACTGAAAAACTTAGAATATAAGAAACGCACAGTGTAGTACATAGTATATGAGTGAGTTGCACTGAAAAACTTAGAATATAAGAAACGCACATTGTAGTACATCGTATATGAGTGAGTTGCACTGAAAAACTTAGAATATAAGAAACGCACATTGTAGTACATAGTATATGAGTGAGTTGCACTGAAAAACTTAGAATATAAGAAACGCACAGTGTAGTACATAGTATATGAGTGAGTTGCACTGAAAAACTTAGAAGATAAGAAACGCAGAGTGTAGTACATAGTATATGAGTGAGTTGCACTGAAAAACTTAGAATATAAGAAACGCACAGTGTAGTACATAGTATATGAGTGAGTTGCACTGAAAAACTTAGAATATAAGAAACGCACAGTGTAGTACATAGTATATGAGTGAGTTGCACTGAAAAACTTAGAATATAAGAAACGCACAGTGTAGTACATAGTATATGAGTGAGTTGCACTGAAAAACTTAGAATATAAGAAACGCACAGTTTAGTACATAGTATATGAGTGAGTTGCACTGAAAAACTTAGAATATAAGAAACGCTCAGTGTAGTACATAGTATATGAGTGAGTTGCACTGAAAAACTTAGAATTTAAGAAACGGACAGTGTAGTACATAGTATATGAGTGAGTTGCACTGAAAAACTTAGAATATAAGAAACGCACAGTGTAGTACATAGTATATGAGTGAGTTGCACTGAAAAACTTAGAATATAAGAAACGCTCAGTGTAGTACATAGTATATGAGTGAGTTGCACTGAAAAACTTATTATTTAAGAAACAGACAGTGTAGTACATAGTATATGAGTGAGTTGCACTGAAAAACTTAGAATATAAGAAACGCACAGTGTAGTACATAGTATATGAGTGAGTTGCACTGAAAAACTTAGAATATAAGAAACGCACAGTGTAGTACATAGTATATGAGTGAGTTGCACTGAAAAACTTAGAATTTACTGAAAAACCCGCATTACACGAAATGCACAGTGTAGTACATAGTATATGAGTGAGTTGCACTGAAAAACTTAGAATATAAGAAACGCACAGTGTAGTACATAGTATATGAGTGAGTTGCACTGAAAAACTTAGAATATAAGAAACGCACAGTGTAGTACATAGTATATGAGTGAGTTGCACTGAAAAACTTAGAATATAAGAAACGCACAGTGTAGTACATAGTATATGAGTGAGTTGCACTGAAAAACTTAGAATATAAGAAACGCTCAGTGTAGTACATAGTATATGAGTGAGTTGCACTGAAAAACTTAGAATTTAAGAAACGGACAGTGTAGTACATAGTATATGAGTGAGTTGCACTGAAAAACTTAGAATATAAGAAACGCACAGTGTAGTACATAGTATATGAGTGAGTTGCACTGAAAAACTTAGAATATAAGAAACGCACAGTGTAGTACATAGTATATGAGTGAGTTGCACTGAAAAACTTAGAATATAAGAAACGCACATTGTAGTACATCGTATATGAGTGAGTTGCACTGAAAAACTTATTATTTAAGAAACAGACAGTGTAGTACATAGTATATGAGTGAGTTGCACTGAAAAACTTAGAATATAAGAAACGCACAGTGTAGTACATAGTATATGAGTGAGTTGCACTGAAAAACTTAGAATATAAGAAACGCACAGTGTAGTACATAGTATATGAGTGAGTTGCACTGAAAAACTTAGAATTTACTGAAAAACCCGCATTACACGAAATGCACAGTGTAGTACATAGTATATGAGTGAGTTGCACTGAAAAACTTAGAATATAAGAAACGCACAGTGTAGTACATAGTATATGAGTGAGTTGCACTGAAAAACTTAGAATATAAGAAACGCACAGTGTAGTACATAGTATATGAGTGAGTTGCACTGAAAAACTTAGAATATAAGAAACGCACAGTGTAGTACATAGTATATGAGTGAGTTGCACTGAAAAACTTAGAATATAAGAAACGCTCAGTGTAGTACATAGTATATGAGTGAGTTGCACTGAAAACCTTAGAATTTAAGAAACGGACAGTGTAGTACATAGTATATGAGTGAGTTGCACTGAAAAACTTAGAATATAAGAAACGCACAGTGTAGTACATAGTATATGAGTGAGTTGCACTGAAAAACTTAGAATATAAGAAACGCACAGTGTAGTACATAGTATATGAGTGAGTTGCACTGAAAAACTTAGAATATAAGAAACGCACAGTGTAGTACATCGTATATGAGTGAGTTGCACTGAAAAACTTAGAATAAAAGAAACGCACAGTGTAGTACATAGTATATGAGTGAGTTGCACTGAAAAACTTAGAATATAAGAAACGCACAGTGTAGTACATAGTATATGAGTGAGTTGCACTGAAAAACTTAGAATATAAGAAACGCACAGTGTAGTACATAGTATATGAGTGAGTTGCACTGAAAAACTTAGAATTTACTGAAAAACCCGCATTACACGAAATGCACAGTGTAGTACATAGTATATGAGTGAGTTGCACTGAAAAACTTAGAATATAAGAAACGCACAGTGTAGTACATAGTATATGAGTGAGTTGCACTGAAAAACTTAGAATATAAGAAACGCACAGTGTAGTACATAGTATATGAGTGAGTTGCACTGAAAAACTTAGAATATAAGAAACGCACAGTGTAGTACATAGTATATGAGTGAGTTGCACTGAAAAACTTAGAATATAAGAAACGCTCAGTGTAGTACATAGTATATGAGTGAGTTGCACTGAAAAACTTAGAATTTAAGAAACGGACAGTGTAGTACATAGTATATGAGTGAGTTGCACTGAAAAACTTAGAATATAAGAAACGCACAGTGTAGTACATAGTATATGAGTGAGTTGCACTGAAAAACTTAGAATATAAGAAACGCTCAGTGTAGTACATAGTATATGAGTGAGTTGCACTGAAAAACTTAGAATATAAGAAACGCACAGTGTAGTACATCGTATATGAGTGAGTTGCACTGAAAAACTTAGAATATAAGAAACGCACATTGTAGTACATCGTATATGAGTGAGTTGCACTGAAAAACTTAGAATATAAGAAACGCACATTGTAGTACATAGTATATGAGTGAGTTGCACTGAAAAACTTAGAATATAAGAAACGCACAGTGTAGTACATAGTATATGAGTGAGTTGCACTCAAAAACTTAGAATATAAGAAACGCACAGTGTAGTACATAGTATATGAGTGAGTTGCACTGAAAAACTTAGAATATAAGAAACGCACAGTGTAGTACATAGTATATGAGTGAGTTGCACTGAAAAACTTAGAATATAAGAAACGCACAGTGTAGTACATAGTATATGAGTGAGTTGCACTGAAAAACTTAGAATTTACTGAAAAACCCGCATTACACGAAATGCACAGTGTAGTACATAGTATATGAGTGAGTTGCACTGAAAAACTTAGAATATAAGAAACGCACAGTGTAGTACATAGTATATGAGTGAGTTGCACTGAAAAACTTAGAATATAAGAAACGCACAGTGTAGTACATAGTATATGAGTGAGTTGCACTGAAAAACTTAGAATATAAGAAACGCACAGTGTAGTACATAGTATATGAGTGAGTTGCACTGAAAAACTTAGAATATAAGAAACGCACAGTGTAGTACATCGTATATGAGTGAGTTGCACTGAAAAACTTAGAATATAAGAAACGCACATTGTAGTACATCGTATATGAGTGAGTTGCACTGAAAAACTTAGAATATAAGAAACGCACATTGTAGTACATAGTATATGAGTGAGTTGCACTGAAAAACTTAGAATATAAGAAACGCACAGTGTAGTACATAGTATATGAGTGAGTTGCACTGAAAAACTTAGAATATAAGAAACGCACAGTGTAGTACATAGTATATGAGTGAGTTGCACTGAAAAACTTAGAATATAAGAAACGCACAGTGTAGTACATAGTATATGAGTGAGTTGCACTGAAAAACTTAGAATATAAGAAACGCACAGTGTAGTACATAGTATATGAGTGAGTTGCACTGAAAAACTTAGAATATAAGAAACGCACAGTGTAGTACATAGTATATGAATGAGTTGCACTGAAAAACTTAGAATATAAGAAACGCACAGTGTAGTACATAGTATATGAGTGAGTTGCACTGAAAAACTTAGAATTTAAGAAACGCACAGTGTAGTACATAGTATATGAGTGAGTTGCACTGAAAAACTTAGAATTTACTGAAAAACCCGCATTACACGAAATGCACAGTGTAGTACATAGTATATGAGTGAGTTGCACTGAAAAACTTAGAATATAAGAAACGCACAGTGTAGTACATAGTATATGAGTGAGTTGCACTGAAAAACTTAGAATATAAGAAACGCACAGTGTAGTACATAGTATATGAGTGAGTTGCACTGAAAAACTTAGAATATAAGAAACGCACAGTGTAGTACATAGTATATGAGTGAGTTGCACTGAAAAACTTAGAATATAAGAAACGCACAGTGTAGTACATAGCATATGAGTGAGTTGCACTGAAAAACTTAGAATATAAGAAACGCACAGTGTAGTACATAGTATATGAGTGAGTTGCACTGAAAAACTTAGAATATAAGAAACGCACAGTGTAGTACATAGTATATGAGTGAGTTGCACTGAAAAACTTAGAATATAAGAAACGCACAGTGTAGTACATAGTATATGAGTGAGTTGCACTGAAAAACTTAGAATTTACTGAAAAACCCGCATTACACGAAATGCACAGTGTAGTACATAGTATATGAGTGAGTTGCACTGAAAAACTTAGAATATAAGAAACGCACAGTGTAGTACATAGTATATGAGTGAGTTGCACTGAAAAACTTAGAATATAAGAAACGCACAGTGTAGTACATAGTATATGAGTGAGTTGCACTGAAAAACTTAGAATATAAGAAACGCCAGTGTAGTACATAGTATATGAGTGAGTTGCACTGAAAATCTTAGAATATAAGAAACGCACAGTGTAGTACATAGTATATGAGTGAGTTGCACTGAAAAACTTAGAATATAAGAAACGCACAGTGTAGTACATAGTATATGAGTGAGTTGCACTGAAAAACTTAGAATTTACTGAAAAACCCGCATTACACGAAATGCACAGTGTAGTACATAGTATATGAGTGAGTTGCACTGAAAAACTTAGAATATAAGAAACGCACAGTGTAGTACATAGTATATGAGTGAGTTGCACTGAAAAACTTAGAATATAAGAAACGCACAGTGTAGTACATAGTATATGAGTGAGTTGCACTGAAAAACTTAGAATATAAGAAACGCACAGTGTAGTACATAGTATATGAGTGAGTTGCACTGAAAAACTTAGAATATAAGAAACGCACAGTGTAGTACATAGTATATGAGTGAGTTGCACTGAAAAACTTAGAATATAAGAAACGCACAGTGTAGTACATAGTATATGAATGAGTTGCACTGAAAAACTTAGAATATAAGAAACGCACAGTGTAGTACATAGTATATGAGTGAGTTGCACTGAAAAACTTAGAATATAAGAAACGCACAGTGTAGTACATAGTATATGAGTGAGTTGCACTGAAAAACTTAGAATATAAGAAACGCACAGTGTAGTACATAGTATATGAGTGAGTTGCACTGAAAAACTTAGAATATAAGAAACGCACAGTGTAGTACATAGTATATGAGTGAGTTGCACTGAAAAACTTAGAATATAAGAAACGCACAGTGTAGTACATAGTATATGAGTGAGTTGCACTGAAAAACTTAGAATATAAGAAACGCACAGTGTAGTACATAGTATATGAGTGAGTTGCACTGAAAAACTTAGAATATAAGAAACGCACAGTGTAGTACATAGTATATGAGTGAGTTGCACTGAAAAACTTAGAATATAAGAAACGCACAGTGTAGTACATAGTATATGAGTGAGTTGCACTGAAAAACTTAGAATATAAGAAACGCCAGTGTAGTACATAGTATATGAGTGAGTTGCACTGAAAATCTTAGAATATAAGAAACGCACAGTGTAGTACATAGTATATGAGTGAGTTGCACTGAAAAACTTAGAATATAAGAAACGCACAGTGTAGTACATAGTATATGAGTGAGTTGCACTGAAAAACTTAGAATTTACTGAAAAACCCGCATTACACGAAATCCACAGTGTAGTACATAGTATATGAGTGAGTTGCACTGAAAAACTTAGAATATAAGAAACGCACAGTGTAGTACATAGTATATGAGTGAGTTGCACTGAAAAACTTAGAATATAAGAAACGCCAGTGTAGTACATAGTATATGAGTGAGTTGCACTGAAAAACTTAGAATATAAGAAACGCACAGTGTAGTACATAGTATATGAGTGAGTTGCACTGAAAAACTTAGAATATAAGAAACGCACAGTGTAGTACATAGTATATGAGTGAGATGCACTGAAAAACTTAGAATATAAGAAACGCACAGTGTAGTACATAGTATATGAGTGAGTTGCACTGAAAAACTTAGAATATAAGAAACGCACAGTGTAGTACATAGTATATGAGTGAGTTGCACTGAAAAACTTAGAATTTACTGAAAAACCCGCATTACACGAAATGCACAGTGTAGTACATAGTATATGAGTGAGTTGCACTGAAAAACTTAGAATATAAGAAACGCACAGTGTAGTACATAGTATATGAGTGAGTTGCACTGAAAAACTTAGAATATAAGAAACGCACAGTGTAGTACATAGTATATGAGTGAGTTGCACTGAAAAACTTAGAATATAAGAAACGCACAGTGTAGTACATAGTATATGTGTGAGTTGCACTGAAAAACTTAGAATATAAGAAACGCACAGTGTAGTACATAGTATATGAGTGAGATGCACTGAAAAATTTAGAATATAAGAAACGCTCAGTGTAGTACATAGTATATGAATGAGTTGCACTGAAAAACTTAGAATTTAAGAAACAGACAGTGTAGTACATAGTATATGAGTGAGTTGCACTGAAAAACTTAGAATATAAGAAACGCACAGTGTAGTACATAGTATATGAGTGAGTTGCACTGAAAAACTTAGAATATAAGAAACGCACAGTGTAGTACATAGTATATGAGTGAGTTGCACTGAAAAACTTAGAATATAAGAAACGCACAGTGTAGTACATAGTATATGAGTGAGTTGCACTGAAAAACTTAGAATATAAGAAACGCTCAGTGTAGTACATAGTATATGAGTGAGTTGCACTGAAAAACTTAGAATTTAAGAAACGCACAGTGTAGTACATAGTATATGAGTGAGTTGCACTGAAAAACTTAGAATATAAGAAACGCACAGTGTAGTACATAGTATATGAGTGAGTTGCACTGAAAAACTTAGAATATAAGAAACGCACAGTGTAGTACATAGTATATGAGTGAGTTGCACTGAAAAACTTAGAATATAAGAAACGCACAGTGTAGTACATCGTATATGAGTGAGTTGCACTGAAAAATTTAGAATATAAGAAACGCACATTGTAGTACATCGTATATGAGTGAGTTGCACTGAAAATTTTAGAATATAAGAAACGCACATTGTAGTACATAGTATATGAGTGAGTTGCACTGAAAAACTTAGAATATAAGAAACGCACAGTGTAGTACATAGTATATGAGTGAGTTGCACTGAAAAACTTAGAATATAAGAAACGCACAGTGTAGTACATAGTATATGAGTGAGTTGCACTGAAAAACTTAGAATATAAGAAACGCACAGTGTAGTACATAGTATATGAGTGAGTTGCACTAAAAAACTTAGAATATAAGAAACGCACAGTGTAGTACATAGTATATGAGTGAGTTGCACTGAAAAACTTAGAATATAAGAAACGCACAGTGTAGTACATAGTATATGAATGAGTTGCACTGAAAAACTTAGAATATAAGAAACGCACAGTGTAGTACATAGTATATGAGTGAGTTGCACTGAAAAACTTAGAATATAAGAAACGCACAGTGTAGTACATAGTATATGAGTGAGTTGCACTGAAAAACTTAGAATTTACTGAAAAACCCGCATTACACGAAATGCACAGTGTAGTACATAGTATATGAGTGAGTTGCACTGAAAAACTTAGAATATAAGAAACGCACAGTGTAGTACATAGTATATGAGTGAGTTGCACTGAAAAACTTAGAATATAAGAAACGCACAGTGTAGTACATAGTATATGAGTGAGTTGCACTGAAAAACTTAGAATATAAGAAACGCACAGTGTAGTACATAGTATATGAGTGAGTTGCACTGAAAAACTTAGAATATAAGAAACGCACAGTGTAGTACATAGTATATGAGTGAGTTGCACTGAAAAACTTAGAATTTACTGAAAAACCCGCATTACACGAAATGCACAGTGTAGTACATAGTATATGAGTGAGTTGCACTGAAAAACTTAGAATATAAGAAACGCACAGTGTAGTACATAGTATATGAGTGAGTTGCACTGAAAAACTTAGAATATAAGAAACGCACAGTGTAGTACATAGTATATGAGTGAGTTGCACTGAAAAACTTAGAATATAAGAAACGCACAGTGTAGTACATAGTATATGAATGAGTTGCACTGAAAAACTTAGAATATAAGAAACGCACAGTGTAGTACATAGTATATGAGTGAGTTGCACTGAAAAACTTAGAATATAAGAAACGCACAGTGTAGTACATAGTATATGAGTGAGTTGCACTGAAAAACTTAGAATATAAGAAACGCACAGTGTAGTACATAGTATATGAGTGAGTTGCACTGAAAAACTTAGAATATAAGAAACGCACAGTGTAGTACATAGTATATGAGTGAGTTGCACTGAAAAACTTAGAATATAAGAAACGCACAGTGTAGTACATAGTATATGAGTGAGTTGCACTGAAAAACTTAGAATATAAGAAACGCACAGTGTAGTACATAGTATATGAGTGAGTTGCACTGAAAAACTTAGAATATAAGAAACGCACAGTGTAGTACATAGTATATGAGTGAGTTGCACTGAAAAACTTAGAATATAAGAAACGCACAGTGTAGTACATAGTATATGAGTGAGTTGCACTGAAAAACTTAGAATTTACTGAAAAACCCGCATTACACGAAATGCACAGTGTAGTACATAGTATATGAGTGAGTTGCACTGAAAAACTTAGAATATAAGAAACGCACAGTGTAGTACATAGTATATGAGTGAGTTGCACTGAAAAACTTAGAATATAAGAAACGCACAGTGTAGTACATAGTATATGAGTGAGTTGCACTGAAAAACTTAGAATATAAGAAACGCCAGTGTAGTACATAGTATATGAGTGAGTTGCACTGAAAATCTTAGAATATAAGAAACGCACAGTGTAGTACATAGTATATGAGTGAGTTGCACTGAAAAACTTAGAATATAAGAAACGCACAGTGTAGTACATAGTATATGAGTGAGTTGCACTGAAAAACTTAGAATTTACTGAAAAACCCGCATTACACGAAATGCACAGTGTAGTACATAGTATATGAGTGAGTTGCACTGAAAAACTTAGAATATAAGAAACGCACAGTGTAGTACATAGTATATGAGTGAGTTGCACTGAAAAACTTAGAATATAAGAAACGCCAGTGTAGTACATAGTATATGAGTGAGTTGCACTGAAAAACTTAGAATATAAGAAACGCACAGTGTAGTACATAGTATATGAGTGAGTTGCACTGAAAAACTTAGAATATAAGAAACGCACAGTGTAGTACATAGTATATGAGTGAGTTGCACTGAAAAACTTAGAATATAAGAAACGCACAGTGTAGTACATAGTATATGAGTGAGTTGCACTGAAAAACTTAGAATATAAGAAACGCACAGTGTAGTACATAGTATATGAGTGAGTTGCACTGAAAAACTTAGAATTTACTGAAAAACCCGCATTACACGAAATGCACAGTGTAGTACATAGTATATGAGTGAGTTGCACTGAAAAACTTAGAATATAAGAAACGCACAGTGTAGTACATAGTATATGAGTGAGTTGCACTGAAAAACTTAGAATATAAGAAACGCACAGTGTAGTACATAGTATATGAGTGAGTTGCACTGAAAAACTTAGAATATAAGAAACGCACAGTGTAGTACATAGTATATGTGTGAGTTGCACTGAAAAACTTAGAATATAAGAAACGCACAGTGTAGTACATAGTATATGAGTGAGTTGCACTGAAAAATTTAGAATATAAGAAACGCTCAGTGTAGTACATAGTATATGAATGAGTTGCACTGAAAAACTTAGAATTTAAGAAACAGACAGTGTAGTACATAGTATATGAGTGAGTTGCACTGAAAAACTTAGAATATAAGAAACGCACAGTGTAGTACATAGTATATGAGTGAGTTGCACTGAAAAACTTAGAATATAAGAAACGCACAGTGTAGTACATAGTATATGAGTGAGTTGCACTGAAAAACTTAGAATATAAGAAACGCACAGTGTAGTACATAGTATATGAGTGAGTTGCACTGAAAAACTTAGAATATAAGAAACGCTCAGTGTAGTACATAGTATATGAGTGAGTTGCACTGAAAAACTTAGAATTTAAGAAACGCACAGTGTAGTACATAGTATATGAGTGAGTTGCACTGAAAAACTTAGAATATAAGAAACGCACAGTGTAGTACATAGTATATGAGTGAGTTGCACTGAAAAACTTAGAATATAAGAAACGCACAGTGTAGTACATAGTATATGAGTGAGTTGCACTGAAAAACTTAGAATATAAGAAACGCACAGTGTAGTACATCGTATATGAGTGAGTTGCACTGAAAAATTTAGAATATAAGAAACGCACATTGTAGTACATCGTATATGAGTGAGTTGCACTGAAAAACTTAGAATATAAGAAACGCACATTGTAGTACATAGTATATGAGTGAGTTGCACTGAAAAACTTAGAATATAAGAAACGCACAGTGTAGTACATAGTATATGAGTGAGTTGCACTGAAAAACTTAGAATATAAGAAACGCACAGTGTAGTACATAGTATATGAGTGAGTTGCACTGAAAAACTTAGAATATAAGAAACGCACAGTGTAGTACATAGTATATGAGTGAGTTGCACTAAAAAACTTAGAATATAAGAAACGCACAGTGTAGTACATAGTATATGAGTGAGTTGCACTGAAAAACTTAGAATATAAGAAACGCACAGTGTAGTACATAGTATATGAATGAGTTGCACTGAAAAACTTAGAATATAAGAAACGCACAGTGTAGTACATAGTATATGAGTGAGTTGCACTGAAAAACTTAGAATATAAGAAACGCACAGTGTAGTACATAGTATATGAGTGAGTTGCACTGAAAAACTTAGAATTTACTGAAAAACCCGCATTACACGAAATGCACAGTGTAGTACATAGTATATGAGTGAGTTGCACTGAAAAACTTAGAATATAAGAAACGCACAGTGTAGTACATAGTATATGAGTGAGTTGCACTGAAAAACTTAGAATATAAGAAACGCACAGTGTAGTACATAGTATATGAGTGAGTTGCACTGAAAAACTTAGAATATAAGAAACGCACAGTGTAGTACATAGTATATGAGTGAGTTGCACTGAAAAACTTAGAATATAAGAAACGCACAGTGTAGTACATAGTATATGAGTGAGTTGCACTGAAAAACTTAGAATTTACTGAAAAACCCGCATTACACGAAATGCACAGTGTAGTACATAGTATATGAGTGAGTTGCACTGAAAAACTTAGAATATAAGAAACGCACAGTGTAGTACATAGTATATGAGTGAGTTGCACTGAAAAACTTAGAATATAAGAAACGCCAGTGTAGTACATAGTATATGAGTGAGTTGCACTGAAAAACTTAGAATATAAGAAACGCACAGTGTAGTACATAGTATATGAGTGAGTTGCACTGAAAAACTTAGAATATAAGAAACGCACAGTGTAGTACATAGTATATGAGTGAGTTGCACTGAAAAACTTAGAATATAAGAAACGCACAGTGTAGTACATAGTATATGAGTGAGTTGCACTGAAAAACTTAGAATATAAGAAACGCACAGTGTAGTACATAGTATATGAGTGAGTTGCACTGAAAAACTTAGAATTTACTGAAAAACCCGCATTACACGAAATGCACAGTGTAGTACATAGTATATGAGTGAGTTGCACTGAAAAACTTAGAATATAAGAAACGCACAGTGTAGTACATAGTATATGAGTGAGTTGCACTGAAAAACTTAGAATATAAGAAACGCACAGTGTAGTACATAGTATATGAGTGAGTTGCACTGAAAAACTTAGAATATAAGAAACGCACAGTGTAGTACATCGTATATGAGTGAGTTGCACTGAAAAATTTAGAATATAAGAAACGCACATTGTAGTACATCGTATATGAGTGAGTTGCACTGAAAAACTTAGAATATAAGAAACGCACATTGTAGTACATAGTATATGAGTGAGTTGCACTGAAAAACTTAGAATATAAGAAACGCACAGTGTAGTACATAGTATATGAGTGAGTTGCACTGAAAAACTTAGAATATAAGAAACGCACAGTGTAGTACATAGTATATGAGTGAGTTGCACTGAAAAACTTAGAATATAAGAAACGCACAGTGTAGTACATGGTATATGAGTGAGTTGCACTAAAAAACTTAGAATATAAGAAACGCACAGTGTAGTACATAGTATATGAGTGAGTTGCACTGAAAAACTTAGAATATAAGAAACGCACAGTGTAGTACATAGTATATGAGTGAGTTGCACTGAAAAACTTAGAATATAAGAAACGCACAGTGTAGTACATAGTATATGAGTGAGTTGCACTGAAAAACTTAGAATATAAGAAACGCACAGTGTAGTACATGGTATATGAGTGAGTTGCACTAAAAAACTTAGAATATAAGAAACGCACAGTGTAGTACATAGTATATGAGTGAGTTGCACTGAAAAACTTAGAATATAAGAAACGCACAGTGTAGTACATAGTATATGAATGAGTTGCACTGAAAAACTTAGAATATAAGAAACGCACAGTGTAGTACATAGTATATGAGTGAGTTGCACTGAAAAACTTAGAATATAAGAAACGCACAGTGTAGTACATAGTATATGAGTGAGTTGCACTGAAAAACTTAGAATTTACTGAAAAACCCGCATTACACGAAATGCACAGTGTAGTACATAGTATATGAGTGAGTTGCACTGAAAAACTTAGAATATAAGAAACGCACAGTGTAGTACATAGTATATGAGTGAGTTGCACTGAAAAACTTAGAATATAAGAAACGCACAGTGTAGTACATAGTATATGAGTGAGTTGCACTGAAAAACTTAGAATATAAGAAACGCACAGTGTAGTACATAGTATATGAGTGAGTTGCACTGAAAAACTTAGAATATAAGAAACGCACAGTGTAGTACATAGTATATGAGTGAGTTGCACTGAAAAACTTAGAATTTACTGAAAAACCCGCATTACACGAAATGCACAGTGTAGTACATAGTATATGAGTGAGTTGCACTGAAAAACTTAGAATATAAGAAACGCACAGTGTAGTACATAGTATATGAGTGAGTTGCACTGAAAAACTTAGAATATAAGAAACGCCAGTGTAGTACATAGTATATGAGTTAGTTGCACTGAAAAACTTAGAATATAAGAAACGCACAGTGTAGTACATAGTATATGAGTGAGTTGCACTGAAAAACTTAGAATATAAGAAACGCACAGTGTAGTACATAGTATATGAGTGAGTTGCACTGAAAAACTTAGAATATAAGAAACGCACAGTGTAGTACATAGTATATGAGTGAGTTGCACTGAAAAACTTAGAATATAAGAAACGCACAGTGTAGTACATAGTATATGAGTGAGTTGCACTGAAAAACTTAGAATTTACTGAAAAACCCGCATTACACGAAATGCACAGTGTAGTACATAGTATATGAGTGAGTTGCACTGAAAAACTTAGACTATAAGAAACGCACAGTGTAGTACATAGTATATGAGTGAGTTGCACTGAAAAACTTAGAATATAAGAAACGCACAGTGTAGTACATAGTATATGAGTGAGTTGCACTGAAAAACTTAGAATATAAGAAACGCACAGTGTAGTACATAGTATATGTGTGAGTTGCACTGAAAAACTTAGAATATAAGAAACGCACAGTGTAGTACATAGTATATGAGTGAGTTGCACTGAAAAATTTAGAATATAAGAAACGCTCAGTGTAGTACATAGTATATGAATGAGTTGCACTGAAAAACTTAGAATTTAAGAAACAGACAGTGTAGTACATAGTATATGAGTGAGTTGCACTGAAAAACTTAGAATATAAGAAACGCACAGTGTAGTACATAGTATATGAGTGAGTTGCACTGAAAAACTTAGAATATAAGAAACGCACAGTGTAGTACATAGTATATGAGTGAGTTGCACTGAAAAACTTAGAATATAAGAAACGCACAGTGTAGTACATTGTATATGAGTGAGTTGCACTGAAAAACTTAGAATATAAGAAACGCTCAGTGTAGTACATAGTATATGAGTGAGTTGCACTGAAAAACTTAGAATTTAAGAAACGCACAGTGTAGTACATAGTATATGAGTGAGTTGCACTGAAAAACTTAGAATATAAGAAACGCACAGTGTAGTACATAGTATATGAGTGAGTTGCACTGAAAAACTTAGAATATAAGAAACGCTCAGTGTAGTACATAGTATATGAGTGAGTTGCACTGAAAAACTTAGAATTTAAGAAACGCACAGTGTAGTACATAGTATATGAGTGAGTTGCACTGAAAAACTTAGAATATAAGAAACGCACAGTGTAGTACATAGTATATGAGTGAGTTGCACTGAAAAACTTAGAATATAAGAAACGCACAGTGTAGTACATAGTATATGAGTGAGTTGCACTGAAAAATTTAGAATATAAGAAACGCACAGTGTAGTACATCGTATATGAGTGAGTTGCACTGAAAAATTTAGAATATAAGAAACGCACATTGTAGTACATCGTATATGAGTGAGTTGCACTGAAAAACTTAGAATATAAGAAACGCACATTGTAGTACATAGTATATGAGTGAGTTGCACTGAAAAACTTAGAATATAAGAAACGCACAGTGTAGTACATAGTATATGAGTGAGTTGCACTGAAAAACTTAGAATATAAGAAACGCAGAGTGTAGTACATAGTATATGAGTGAGTTGCACTGAAAAACTTAGAATATAAGAAACGCACAGTGTAGTACATAGTATATGAGTGAGTTGCACTGAAAAACTTAGAATATAAGAAACGCACAGTGTAGTACATAGTATATGAGTGAGTTGCACTGAAAAACTTAGAATATAAGAAACGCACAGTGTAGTACATAGTATATGAATGAGTTGCACTGAAAAACTTAGAATATAAGAAACGCACAGTGTAGTACATAGTATATGAGTGAGTTGCACTGAAAAACTTAGAATATAAGAAACGCACAGTGTAGTACATAGTATATGAGTGAGTTGCACTGAAAAACTTAGAATTTACTGAAAAACCCGCATTACACGAAATACACAGTGTAGTACATAGTATATGAGTGAGTTGCACTGAAAAACTTAGAATATAAGAAACGCACAGTGTAGTACATAGTATATGAGTGAGTTGCACTGAAAAACTTAGAATATAAGAAACGCACAGTGTAGTACATAGTATATGAGTGAGTTGCACTGAAAAACTTAGAATATAAGAAACGCACAGTGTAGTACATAGTATATGAGTGAGTTGCACTGAAAAACTTAGAATATAAGAAACGCACAGTGTAGTACATAGTATATGAGTGAGTTGCACTGAAAAACTTAGAATTTACTGAAAAACCCGCATTACACGAAATGCACAGTGTAGTACATAGTATATGAGTGAGTTGCACTGAAAAACTTAGAATATAAGAAACGCACAGTGTAGTACATAGTATATGAGTGAGTTGCACTGAAAAACTTAGAATATAAGAAACGCACAGTGTAGTACATAGTATATGAGTGAGTTGCACTGAAAAACTTAGAATATAAGAAACGCACAGTGTAGTACATAGTATATGAGTGAGTTGCACTGAAAAATTTAGAATATAAGAAACGCACAGTGTAGTACATCGTATATGAGTGAGTTGCACTGAAAAATTTAGAATATAAGAAACGCACATTGTAGTACATCGTATATGAGTGAGTTGCACTGAAAAACTTAGAATATAAGAAACGCACATTGTAGTACATAGTATATGAGTGAGTTGCACTGAAAAACTTAGAATATAAGAAACGCACAGTGTAGTACATAGTATATGAGTGAGTTGCACTGAAAAACTTAGAATATAAGAAACGCAGAGTGTAGTACATAGTATATGAGTGAGTTGCACTGAAAAACTTAGAATATAAGAAACGCACAGTGTAGTACATAGTATATGAGTGAGTTGCACTGAAAAACTTAGAATATAAGAAACGCACAGTGTAGTACATAGTATATGAGTGAGTTGCACTGAAAAACTTAGAATATAAGAAACGCACAGTGTAGTACATAGTATATGAATGAGTTGCACTGAAAAACTTAGAATATAAGAAACGCACAGTGTAGTACATAGTATATGAGTGAGTTGCACTGAAAAACTTAGAATATAAGAAACGCACAGTGTAGTACATAGTATATGAGTGAGTTGCACTGAAAAACTTAGAATTTACTGAAAAACCCGCATTACACGAAATACACAGTGTAGTACATAGTATATGAGTGAGTTGCACTGAAAAACTTAGAATATAAGAAACGCACAGTGTAGTACATAGTATATGAGTGAGTTGCACTGAAAAACTTAGAATATAAGAAACGCACAGTGTAGTACATAGTATATGAGTGAGTTGCACTGAAAAACTTAGAATATAAGAAACGCACAGTGTAGTACATAGTATATGAGTGAGTTGCACTGAAAAACTTAGAATTTACTGAAAAACCCGCATTACACGAAATGCACAGTGTAGTACATAGTATATGAGTGAGTTGCACTGAAAAACTTAGAATATAAGAAACGCACAGTGTAGTACATAGTATATGAGTGAGTTGCACTGAAAAACTTAGAATATAAGAAACGCCAGTGTAGTACATAGTATATGAGTGAGTTGCACTGAAAAACTTAGAATATAAGAAACGCACAGTGTAGTACATAGTATATGAGTGAGTTGCACTGAAAAACTTAGAATATAAGAAACGCACAGTGTAGTACATAGTATATGAGTGAGTTGCACTGAAAAACTTAGAATATAAGAAACGCACAGTGTAGTACATAGTATATGAGTGAGTTGCACTGAAAAACTTAGAATTTACTGAAAAACCCGCATTACACGAAATGCACAGTGTAGTACATAGTATATGAGTGAGTTGCACTGAAAAACTTAGAATATAAGAAACGCACAGTGTAGTACATAGTATATGAGTGAGTTGCACTGAAAAACTTAGAATATAAGAAACGCACAGTGTAGTACATAGTATATGTGTGAGTTGCACTGAAAAACTTAGAATATAAGAAACGCACAGTGTAGTACATAGTATATGAGTGAGTTGCACTGAAAAATTTAGAATATAAGAAACGCTCAGTGTAGTACATAGTATATGAATGAGTTGCACTGAAAAACTTAGAATTTAAGAAACAGACAGTGTAGTACATAGTATATGAGTGAGTTGCACTGAAAAACTTAGAATATAAGAAACGCACAGTGTAGTACATAGTATATGAGTGAGTTGCACTGAAAAACTTAGAATATAAGAAACGCACAGTGTAGTACATAGTATATGAGTGAGTTGCACTGAAAAACTTAGAATATAAGAAACGCACAGTGTAGTACATAGTATATAAGTGAGTTGCACTGAAAAACTTAGAATATAAGAAACGCTCAGTGTAGTACATAGTATATGAGTGAGTTGCACTGAAAAACTTAGAATTTAAGAAACGCACAGTGTAGTACATAGTATATGAGTGAGTTGCACTGAAAAACTTAGAATATAAGAAACGCACAGTGTAGTACATAGTATATGAGTGAGTTGCACTGAAAAACTTAGAATATAAGAAACGCACAGTGTAGTACATAGTATATGAGTGAGTTGCACTGAAAAATTTAGAATATAAGAAACGCACAGTGTAGTACATCGTATATGAGTGAGTTGCACTGAAAAATTTAGAATATAAGAAACGCACATTGTAGTACATCGTATATGAGTGAGTTGCACTGAAAAACTTAGAATATAAGAAACGCACATTGTAGTACATAGTATATGAGTGAGTTGCACTGAAAAACTTAGAATATAAGAAACGCACAGTGTAGTACATAGTATATGAGTGAGTTGCACTGAAAAACTTAGAATATAAGAAACGCAGAGTGTAGTACATAGTATATGAGTGAGTTGCACTGAAAAACTTAGAATATAAGAAACGCACAGTGTAGTACATAGTATATGAGTGAGTTGCACTGAAAAACTTAGAATATAAGAAACGCACAGTGTAGTACATAGTATATGAGTGAGTTGCACTGAAAAACTTAGAATATAAGAAACGCACAGTGCAGTACATAGTATATGAATGAGTTGCACTGAAAAACTTAGAATATAAGAAACGCACAGTGTAGTAC
The DNA here is from genome assembly GCF_978045245.1 of Mus caroli. Classification (NCBI taxonomy): domain Eukaryota; kingdom Metazoa; phylum Chordata; class Mammalia; order Rodentia; family Muridae; genus Mus; species Mus caroli. Next base: position 8,862,722 of record NW_028227279.1, read on the forward strand.
ATAGTATATGAGTGAGTTGCACTGAAAAACTTAGAATATAAGAAACGCACAGTGTAGTACATAGTATATGAGTGAGTTGCACTGAAAAACTTAGAATTTACTGAAAAAACCCGCATTACACAAAATGCACAGTGTAGTACATAGTATATGAGTGAGTTGCACTGAAAAACTTAGAATATAAGAAACGCACAGTGTAGTACATAGTATATGAGTGAGTTGCACTGAAAAACTTAGAATATAAGAAACGCACAGTGTAGTACATAGTATATGAGTGAGTTGCACTGAAAAACTTAGAATATAAGAAACGCACAGTGTAGTACATAGTATATGAGTGAGTTGCACTGAAAAACTTAGAATATAAGAAACGCACAGTGTAGTACATAGTATATGAGTGAGTTGCACTGAAAAACTTAGAATATAAGAAACGCACAGTGTAGTACATAGTATATGAGTGAGTTGCACTGAAAAACTTAGAATATAAGAAACGCACAGTGTAGTACATAGTATATGAGTGAGTTGCACTCAAAAACTTAGAATATAAGAAACGCACAGTGTAGTACATAGTATATGAGTGAGTTGCACTCAAAAACTTAGAATATAAGAAACGCACAGTGTAGTACATAGTATATGAGTGAGTTGCACTGAAAAACTTAGAATATAAGAAACGCACAGTGTAGTACATAGTATATGAGTGAGTTGCACTGAAAAACTTAGAATATAAGAAACGCACAGTGTAGTACATAGTATATGAGTGAGTTGCACTGAAAAACTTAGAATATAAGAAACGCACAGTGTAGTACATAGTATATGAGTGAGTTGCACTGAAAAACTTAGAATATAAGAAACGCACAGTGTAGTACATAGTATATGAGTGAGTTGCACTGAAAAACTTAGAATATAAGAAACGCACAGTGTAGTACATAGTATATGAGTGAGTTGCACTGAAAAAGTTAGAATATAAGAAACGCACAGTGTAGTACATAGTATATGAGTGAGTTGCACTGAAAAACTTAGAATATAAGAAACGCACAGTGTAGTACATAGTATATGAATGAGTTGCACTGAAAAACTTAGAATATAAGAAACGCACAGTGTAGTACATAGTATATGAGTGAGTTGCACTGAAAAACTTAGAATATAAGAAACGCACAGTGTAGTACATAGTATATGAGTGAGTTGCACTGAAAAACTTAGAATTTACTGAAAAACCCGCATTACACGAAATGCACAGTGTAGTACATAGTATATGAGTGAGTTGCACTGAAAAACTTAGAATATAAGAAACGCACAGTGTAGTACATAGTATATGAGTGAGTTGCACTGAAAAACTTAGAATATAAGAAACGCACAGTGTAGTACATAGTATATGAGTGAGTTGCACTGAAAAACTTAGAATATAAGAAACGAACATTGTAGTACATAGTATATGAGTGAGTTGCACTGAAAAACTTAGAATATAAGAAACGCACAGTGTAGTACATAGTATATGAGTGAGTTGCACTGAAAAACTTAGAATATAAGAAACGCACAGTGTAGTACATAGTATATGGGTGAGTTGCACTGAAAAACTTAGAATATAAGAAACGCACAGTGTAGTACATAGTATATGAGTGAGTTGCACTGAAAAACTTAGAATATAAGAAACGCACAGTGTAGTACATAGTATATGAGTGAGTTGCACTGAAAAACGTAGAATATAAGAAACGCACAGTGTAGTACATAGTATATGAGTGAGTTGCACTGAAAAACTTAGAATATAAGAAACGCACAGTGTAGTACATAGTATATGAGTGAGTTGCACTGAAAAACTTAGAATATAAGAAACGCACAGTGTAGTACATAGTATATGAGTGAGTTGCACTGAAAAACTTAGAATTTACTGAAAAACCCGCATTACACGAAATGCACAGTGTAGTACATAGTATATGAGTGAGTTGCACTGAAAAACTTAGAATTTAAAAAACGCACAGTGTAGTACATAGTATATGAGTGAGTTGCACTGAAAAACTTAGAATATAAGAAACGCACAGTGTAGTACATAGTATATGAGTGAGTTGCACTGAAAAACTTAGAATATAAGAAACGCACAGTGTAGTACATAGTATATGAGTGAGTTGCACTGAAAAACTTAGAATATAAGAAACGCACAGTGTAGTACATAGTATATGAGTGAGTTGCACTGAAAAACTTAGAATATAGGAAACGCACAGTGTAGTACATAGTATATGAGTGAGTTGCACTGAAAAACTTAGAATATAAGAAACGAACAGTGTAGTACACAGTATATGAGTGAGTTGCACTGAAAAACTTAGAATATAAGAAACGCACAGTGTAGTACACAGTATATGAGTGAGTTGCACTGAAAAACTTAGAATATAAGAAACGCACAGTGTAGTACATAGTATATGAGTGAGTTGCACTGAAAAACTTAGAATATAAGAAACGCACAGTGTAGTACATAGTATATGAGTGAGTTGCACTGAAAAACTTAGAATATAAGAAACGCACAGTGTAGTACATAGTATATGAGTGAGTTGCACTGAAAAACTTAGAATATAAGAAACGCACAGTGTAGTACATAGTATATGAGTGAGTTGCACTGAAAAACTTAGAATATAAGAAACGCACAGTGTAGTACATAGTATATGAGTGAGTTGCACTGAAAAACTTAGAATATAAGAAACGCACAGTGTAGTACATAGTATATGAGTGAGTTGCACTGAAAAACTTAGAATATAAGAAACGCACAGTGTAGTACATAGTATATGAGTGAGTTGCACTGAAAAACTTAGAATATAAGAAACGCACAGTGTAGTACATAGTATATGAGTGAGTTGCACTGAAAAACTTAGAATATAAGAAACGCACATTGTAGTACATAGTATATGAGTGAGTTGCACTGAAAAACTTAGAATATAAGAAACGCACATTGTAGTACATAGTATATGAGTGAGTTGCACTGAAAAACTTAGAATATAAGAAACGCACAGTGTAGTACATAGTATATGAGTGAGTTGCACTGAAAAACTTAGAATATAAGAAACGCACAGTGTAGTACATAGTATATGAGTGAGTTGCACTGAAAAACTTAGAATATAAGAAACGCACAGTGTAGTACATAGTATATGAGTGAGTTGCACTGAAAAACTTAGAATTTACTGAAAAACCCGCATTACACGAAATGCACAGTGTAGTACATAGTATACGAGTGAGTTGCACTGAAAAACTTAGAATATAAGAAACGCACAGTGTAGTACATAGTATATGAGTGAGTTGCACTGAAAAACTTAGAATATAAGAAACGCACAGTGTAGTACATAGTATATGAGTGAGTTGCACTGAAAAACTTAGAATTTACTGAAAAACCCGCATTACACGAAATGCACAGTGTAGTACATAGTATATGAGTGAGTTGCACTGAAAAACTTAGAATATAAGAAACGCACAGTGTAGTACATAGTATATGAGTGAGTTGCACTGAAAAATTTAGAATATAAGAAACGCACAGTGTAGTACATAGTATATGAGTGAGTTGCACTGAAAAACTTAGAATATAAGAAACGCACAGTGTAGTACATAGTATATGAGTGAGTTGCACTGAAAAACTTAGAATATAAGAAACGCACAGTGTAGTACATAGTATATGAGTGAGTTGCACTGAAAAACTTAGAATATAAGAAACGCACAGTGTAGTACATAGTATATGAGTGAGTTGCACTGAAAAACTTAGAATATAAGAAACGCACAGTGTAGTACATAGTATATGAGTGAGTTGCACTGAAAAACTTAGAATATAAAAAACGCACAGTGTAGTACATAGTATATGAGTGAGTTGCACTGAAAAACTTAGAATATAAGAAACGCACGGTGTAGTACATAGTATATGAGTGAGTTGCACTGAAAAACTTAGAATATAAGAAACGCACAGGGTAGTACATAGTATATGAGTGAGTTGCACTGAAAAACTTAGAATATAAGAAACGCACAGTGTAGTACATAGTATATGAGTGAGTTGCACTGAAAAACTTAGAATTTACTGAAAAACCCGCATTACATGAAATGCACAGTGTAATACATAGTATATGAGTGAGTTGCACTGAAAAACTTAGAATATAAGAAACGCACAGTGTAGTACATAGTATATGAGTGAGTTGCACTGAAAAACTTAGAATATAAAAAACGCACAGTGTAGTACATAGTATATGAGTGAGTTGCACTGAAAAACTTAGAATATAAGAAACGCACAGTGTAGTACATAGTATATGAGTGAGTTGCACTGAAAAACTTAGAATATAGGAAACGCACAGTGTAGTACATAGTATATGAGTGAGTTGCACTGAAAAACTTAGAATATAAGAAACGAACAGTGTAGTACACAGTATATGAGTGAGTTGCACTGAAAAACTTAGAATATAAGAAACGCACAGTGTAGTACACAGTATATGAGTGAGTTGCACTGAAAAACTTAGAATATAAGAAACGCACAGTGTAGTACACAGTATATGAGTGAGTTGCACTGAAAAACTTAGAATATAAGAAACGCACAGTGTAGTACATAGTATATGAGTGAGTTGCACTGAAAAACTTAGAATATAAGAAACGCACAGTGTAGTACATAGTATATGAGTGAGTTGCACTGAAAAACTTAGAATATAAGAAACGCACAGTGTAGTACATAGTATATGAGTGAGTTGCACTGAAAAACTTAGAATATAAGAAACGCACAGTGTAGTACATAGTATATGAGTGAGTTGCACTGAAAAACTTAGAATATAAGAAACGCACAGTGTAGTACATAGTATATGAGTGAGTTGCACTGAAAAACTTAGAATATAAGAAACGCACAGTGTAGTACATAGTATATGAGTGAGTTGCACTGAAAAACTTAGAATATAAGAAACGCACAGTGTAGTACATAGTATATGAGTGAGTTGCACTGAAAAACTTAGAATATAAGAAACGCACATTGTAGTACATAGTATATGAGTGAGTTGCACTGAAAAACTTAGAATATAAGAAACGCACATTGTAGTACATAGTATATGAGTGAGTTGCACTGAAAAACTTAGAATATAAGAAACGCACAGTGTAGTACATAGTATATGAGTGAGTTGCACTGAAAAACTTAGAATATAAGAAACGCACAGTGTAGTACATAGTATATGAGTGAGTTGCACTGAAAAACTTAGAATATAAGAAACGCACAGTGTAGTACATATTATATGAGTGAGTTGCACTGAAAAACTTAGAATATAAGAAACGCACAGTGTAGTACATAGTATATGAGTTAGTTGCACTGAAAAACTTAGAATATAAGAAACGCACAGTGTAGTACATAGTATATGAGTGAGTTGCACTGAAAAACTTAGAATTTACTGAAAAACCCGCATTACACGAAATGCACAGTATAGTACATAGTATACGAGTGAGTTGCACTGAAAAACTTAGAATATAAGAAACGCACAGTGTAGTACATAGTATATGAGTGAGTTGCACTGAAAAACTTAGAATATAAGAAACGCACAGTGTAGTACATAGTATATGAGTGAGTTGCACTGAAAAACTTAGAATATAAGAAACGCACAGTGTAGTACATAGTATATGAGTGAGTTGCACTGAAAAACTTAGAATATAAGAAACGCACAGTGTAGTACATAGTATATGAGTGAGTTGCACTGAAAAACTTAGAATATAAGAAACGCACAGTGTAGTACATAGTATATGAGTGAGTTGCACTGAAAAACTTAGAATATAAGAAACGCACAGTGTAGTACATAGTATATGAGTGAGTTGCACTGAAAAACTTAGAATATAAGAAACGCACAGTGTAGTACATATTATATGAGTGAGTTGCACTGAAAAACTTAGAATATAAGAAACGCACAGTGTAGTACATAGTATATGAGTTAGTTGCACTGAAAAACTTAGAATATAAGAAACGCACAGTGTAGTACATAGTATATGAGTGAGTTGCACTGAAAAACTTAGAATTTACTGAAAAACCCGCATTACACGAAATGCACAGTGTAGTACATAGTATATGAGTGAGTTGCACTGAAAAACTTAGAATATAAAAAACGCACAGTGTAGTACATAGTATATGAGTGAGTTGCACTGAAAAACTTAGAATATAAGAAACGCACGGTGTAGTACATAGTATATGAGTGAGTTGCACTGAAAAACTTAGAATATAAGAAACGCACAGGGTAGTACATAGTATATGAGTGAGTTGCACTGAAAAACTTAGAATATAAGAAACGCACAGTGTAGTACATAGTATATGAGTGAGTTGCACTGAAAAACTTAGAATTTACTGAAAAACCCGCATTACATGAAATGCACAGTGTAATACATAGTATATGAGTGAGTTGCACTGAAAAACTTAGAATATAAGAAACGCACAGTGTAGTACATAGTATATGAGTGAGTTGCACTGAAAAACTTAGAATATAAAAAACGCACAGTGTAGTACATAGTATATGAGTGAGTTGCACTGAAAAACTTAGAATATAAGAAACGCACAGTGTAGTACATAGTATATGAGTGAGTTGCACTGAAAAACTTAGAATATAAGAAACGCACAGTGTAGTACATAGTATATGAGTGAGTTGCACTGAAAAACTTAGAATATAAGAAACGCACAGTGTAGTACATAGTATATGAGTTAGTTGCACTGAAAAACTTAGAATATAAGAAACGCACAGTGTAGTACATAGTATATGAGTGAGTTGCACTGAAAAACTTAGAATATAAGAAACGCACAGTGTAGTACATAGTATATGAGTGAGTTGCACTGAAAAACTTAGAATATAAGAAACGCACAGTGTAGTACATATTATATGAGTGAGTTGCACTGAAAAACTTAGAATATAAGAAACGCACAGTGTAGTACATAGTATATGAGTTAGTTGCACTGAAAAACTTAGAATATAAGAAACGCACAGTGTAGTACATAGTATATGAGTGAGTTGCACTGAAAAACTTAGAATTTACTGAAAAACCCGCATTACACGAAATGCACAGTATAGTACATACTATATGAGTGAGTTGCACTGAAAAACTTAGAATATAAGAAACGCACAGTGTAGTACATAGTATATGAGTGAGTTGCACTGAAAAACTTAGAATATAAGAAACGCACAGTGTAGTACATAGTATATGAGTGAGTTGCACTGAAAAACTTAGAATATAAGAAACGCACAGTGTAGTACATAGTATATGAGTGAGTTGCACTGAAAAACTTAGAATATAAGAAACGCACAGTGTAGTACATAGTATATGAGTGAGTTGCACTGAAAAACTTAGAATATAAGAAACGCACAGTGTAGTACATAGTATATGAGTGAGTTGCACTGAAAAACTTAGAATATAAGAAACGCACAGTGTAGTACATAGTATATGAGTGAGTTGCACTGAAAAACTTAGAATATAAGAAACGCACAGTGTAGTACATATTATATGAGTGAGTTGCACTGAAAAACTTAGAATATAAGAAACGCACAGTGTAGTACATAGTATATGAGTTAGTTGCACTGAAAAACTTAGAATATAAGAAACGCACAGTGTAGTACATAGTATATGAGTGAGTTGCACTGAAAAACTTAGAATTTACTGAAAAACCCGCATTACACGAAATGCACAGTATAGTACATAGTATACGAGTGAGTTGCACTGAAAAACTTAGAATATAAGAAACGCACAGTGTAGTACATAGTATATGAGTGAGTTGCACTGAAAAACTTAGAATATAAAAAACGCACAGTGTAGTACATAGTATATGAGTGAGTTGCACTGAAAAACTTAGAATATAAGAAACGCACAGTGTAGTACATAGTATATGAGTGAGTTGCACTGAAAAACTTAGAATATAAAAAACGCACAGTGTAGTACATAGTATATGAGTGAGTTGCACTGAAAAACTTAGAATATAAGAAACGCACAGTGTAGTACATAGTATATGAGTGAGTTGCACTGAAAAACTTAGAATATAGGAAACGCACAGTGTAGTACATAGTATATGAGTGAGTTGCACTGAAAAACTTAGAATATAAGAAACGAACAGTGTAGTACACAGTATATGAGTGAGTTGCACTGAAAAACTTAGAATATAAGAAACGCACAGTGTAGTACACAGTATATGAGTGAGTTGCACTGAAAAACTTAGAATATAAGAAACGCACAGTGTAGTACACAGTATATGAGTGAGTTGCACTGAAAAACTTAGAATATAAGAAACGCACAGTGTAGTACATAGTATATGAGTGAGTTGCACTGAAAAACTTAGAATATAAGAAACGCACAGTGTAGTACATAGTATATGAGTGAGTTGCACTGAAAAACTTAGAATATAAGAAACGCACAGTGTAGTACATAGTATATGAGTGAGTTGCACTGAAAAACTTAGAATATAAGAAACGCACAGTGTAGTACATAGTATATGAGTGAGTTGCACTGAAAAACTTAGAATATAAGAAACGCACAGTGTAGTACATAGTATATGAGTGAGTTGCACTGAAAAACTTAGAATATAAGAAACGCACAGTGTAGTACATAGTATATGAGTGAGTTGCACTGAAAAACTTAGAATATAAGAAACGCACAGTGTAGTACATAGTATATGAGTGAGTTGCACTGAAAAACTTAGAATATAAGAAACGCACATTGTAGTACATAGTATATGAGTGAGTTGCACTGAAAAACTTAGAATATAAGAAACGCACATTGTAGTACATAGTATATGAGTGAGTTGCACTGAAAAACTTAGAATATAAGAAACGCACAGTGTAGTACATAGTATATGAGTGAGTTGCACTGAAAAACTTAGAATATAAGAAACGCACAGTGTAGTACATAGTATATGAGTGAGTTGCACTGAAAAACTTAGAATATAAGAAACGCACAGTGTAGTACATATTATATGAGTGAGTTGCACTGAAAAACTTAGAATATAAGAAACGCACAGTGTAGTACATAGTATATGAGTTAGTTGCACTGAAAAACTTAGAATATAAGAAACGCACAGTGTAGTACATAGTATATGAGTGAGTTGCACTGAAAAACTTAGAATTTTCTGAAAAACCCGCATTACACGAAATGCACAGTATAGTACATAGTATACGAGTGAGTTGCACTGAAAAACTTAGAATATAAGAAACGCACAGTGTAGTACATAGTATATGAGTGAGTTGCACTGAAAAACTTAGAATATAAGAAACGCACAGTGTAGTACATAGTATATGAGTGAGTTGCACTGAAAAACTTAGAATATAAGAAACGCACAGTGTAGTACATAGTATATGAGTGAGTTGCACTGAAAAACTTAGAATATAAGAAACGCACAGTGTAGTACATAGTATATGAGTGAGTTGCACTGAAAAACTTAGAATATAAGAAACGCACAGTGTAGTACATAGTATATGAGTGAGTTGCACTGAAAAACTTAGAATATAAGAAACGCACAGTGTAGTACATAGTATATGAGTGAGTTGCACTGAAAAACTTAGAATATAAGAAACGCACAGTGTAGTACATATTATATGAGTGAGTTGCACTGAAAAACTTAGAATATAAGAAACGCACAGTGTAGTACATAGTATATGAGTTAGTTGCACTGAAAAACTTAGAATATAAGAAACGCACAGTGTAGTACATAGTATATGAGTGAGTTGCACTGAAAAACTTAGAATTTACTGAAAAACCCGCATTACACGAAATGCACAGTGTAGTACATAGTATATGAGTGAGTTGCACTGAAAAACTTAGAATATAAAAAACGCACAGTGTAGTACATAGTATATGAGTGAGTTGCACTGAAAAACTTAGAATATAAGAAACGCACGGTGTAGTACATAGTATATGAGTGAGTTGCACTGAAAAACTTAGAATATAAGAAACGCACAGGGTAGTACATAGTATATGAGTGAGTTGCACTGAAAAACTTAGAATATAAGAAACGCACAGTGTAGTACATAGTATATGAGTGAGTTGCACTGAAAAACTTAGAATTTACTGAAAAACCCGCATTACATGAAATGCACAGTGTAATACATAGTATATGAGTGAGTTGCACTGAAAAACTTAGAATATAAGAAACGCACAGTGTAGTACATAGTATATGAGTGAGTTGCACTGAAAAACTTAGAATATAAAAAACGCACAGTGTAGTACATAGTATATGAGTGAGTTGCACTGAAAAACTTAGAATATAAGAAACGCACAGTGTAGTACATAGTATATGAGTGAGTTGCACTGAAAAACTTAGAATATAAGAAACGCACAGTGTAGTACATAGTATATGAGTGAGTTGCACTGAAAAACTTAGAATATAAGAAACGCACATTGTAGTACATAGTATATGAGTGAGTTGCACTGAAAAACTTAGAATATAAGAAACGCACAGTGTAGTACATAGTATATGAGTGAGTTGCACTGAAAAACTTAGAATATAAGAAACGCACAGTGTAGTACATAGTATATGAGTGAGTTGCACTGAAAAACTTAGAATATAAGAAACGCACAGTGTAGTACATATTATATGAGTGAGTTGCACTGAAAAACTTAGAATATAAGAAACGCACAGTGTAGTACATAGTATATGAGTTAGTTGCACTGAAAAACTTAGAATATAAGAAACGCACAGTGTAGTACATAGTATATGAGTGAGTTGCACTGAAAAACTTAGAATTTACTGAAAAACCCGCATTACACGAAATGCACAGTATAGTACATACTATATGAGTGAGTTGCACTGAAAAACTTAGAATATAAGAAACGCACAGTGTAGTACATAGTATATGAGTGAGTTGCACTGAAAAACTTAGAATATAAGAAACGCACAGTGTAGTACATAGTATATGAGTGAGTTGCACTGAAAAACTTAGAATATAAGAAACGCACAGTGTAGTACATAGTATATGAGTGAGTTGCACTGAAAAACTTAGAATATAAGAAACGCACAGTGTAGTACATAGTATATGAGTGAGTTGCACTGAAAAACTTAGAATATAAGAAACGCACAGTGTAGTACATAGTATATGAGTGAGTTGCACTGAAAAACTTAGAATATAAGAAACGCACAGTGTAGTACATAGTATATGAGTGAGTTGCACTGAAAAACTTAGAATATAAGAAACGCACAGTGTAGTACATATTATATGAGTGAGTTGCACTGAAAAACTTAGAATATAAGAAACGCACAGTGTAGTACATAGTATATGAGTTAGTTGCACTGAAAAACTTAGAATATAAGAAACGCACAGTGTAGTACATAGTATATGAGTGAGTTGCACTGAAAAACTTAGAATTTACTGAAAAACCCGCATTACACGAAATGCACAGTATAGTACATAGTATACGAGTGAGTTGCACTGAAAAACTTAGAATATAAGAAACGCACAGTGTAGTACATAGTATATGAGTGAGTTGCACTGAAAAACTTAGAATATAAGAAACGCACAGTGTAGTACATAGTATATGAGTGAGTTGCACTGAAAAACTTAGAATATAAGAAACGCACAGTGTAGTACATAGTATATGAGTGAGTTGCACTGAAAAACTTAGAATATAAGAAACGCACAGTGTAGTACATAGTATATGAGTGAGTTGCACTGAAAAACTTAGAATATAAGAAACGCACAGTGTAGTACATAGTATATGAGTGAGTTGCACTGAAAAACTTAGAATATAAGAAACGCACAGTGTAGTACATAGTATATGAGTGAGTTGCACTGAAAAACTTAGAATATAAGAAACGCACAGTGTAGTACATAGTATATGAGTGAGTTGCACTGAAAAACTTAGAATTTACTGAAAAACCCGCATTACATGAAATGCACAGTGTAATACATAGTATATGAGTGAGTTGCACTGAAAAACTTAGAATATAAGAAACGCACGGTGTAGTACATAGTATATGAGTGAGTTGCACTGAAAAACTTAGAATATAAGAAACGCACAGGGTAGTACATAGTATATGAGTGAGTTGCACTGAAAAACTTAGAATATAAGAAACGCACAGTGTAGTACATAGTATATGAGTGAGTTGCACTGAAAAACTTAGAATTTACTGAAAAACCCGCATTACATGAAATGCACAGTGTAATACATAGTATATGAGTGAGTTGCACTGAAAAACTTAGAATATAAGAAACGCACAGTGTAGTACATAGTATATGAGTGAGTTGCACTGAAAAACTTAGAATATAAGAAACGCACAGTGTAGTACATAGTATATGAGTGAGTTGCACTGAAAAACTTAGAATATAAGAAACGCACAGTTTAGTACATAGTATATGAGTGAGTTGCACTGAAAAACTTAGAATATAAGAAACGCACAGTGTAGTACATAGTATATGAGTGAGTTGCACTGAAAAACTTAGAATATAAGAAACGCACATTGTAGTACATAGTATATGAGTGAGTTGCACTGAAAAACTTAGAATATAAGAAACGCACAGTGTAGTACATAGTATATGAGTGAGTTGCACTGAAAAACTTAGAATATAAGAAACGCACAGTGTAGTACATAGTATATGAGTGAGTTGCACTGAAAAACTTAGAATATAAGAAACGCACAGTGTAGTACATATTATATGAGTGAGTTGCACTGAAAAACTTAGAATATAAGAAACGCACAGTGTAGTACATAGTATATGAGTTAGTTGCACTGAAAAACTTAGAATATAAGAAACGCACAGTGTAGTACATAGTATATGAGTGAGTTGCACTGAAAAACTTAGAATTTACTGAAAAACCCGCATTACACGAAATGCACAGTATAGTACATACTATATGAGTGAGTTGCACTGAAAAACTTAGAATATAAGAAACGCACAGTGTAGTACATAGTATATGAGTGAGTTGCACTGAAAAACTTAGAATATAAGAAACGCACAGTGTAGTACATAGTATATGAGTGAGTTGCACTGAAAAACTTAGAATATAAGAAACGCACAGTGTAGTACATAGTATATGAGTGAGTTGCACTGAAAAACTTAGAATATAAGAAACGCACAGTGTAGTACATAGTATATGAGTGAGTTGCACTGAAAAACTTAGAATATAAGAAACGCACAGTGTAGTACATAGTATATGAGTGAGTTGCACTGAAAAACTTAGAATATAAGAAACGCACAGTGTAGTACATAGTATATGAGTGAGTTGCACTGAAAAACTTAGAATATAAGAAACGCACAGTGTAGTACATATTATATGAGTGAGTTGCACTGAAAAACTTAGAATATAAGAAACGCACAGTGTAGTACATAGTATATGAGTTAGTTGCACTGAAAAACTTAGAATATAAGAAACGCACAGTGTAGTACATAGTATATGAGTGAGTTGCACTGAAAAACTTAGAATTTACTGAAAAACCCGCATTACACGAAATGCACAGTATAGTACATAGTATACGAGTGAGTTGCACTGAAAAACTTAGAATATAAGAAACGCACAGTGTAGTACATAGTATATGAGTGAGTTGCACTGAAAAACTTAGAATATAAGAAACGCACAGTGTAGTACATAGTATATGAGTGAGTTGCACTGAAAAACTTAGAATATAAGAAACGCACAGTGTAGTACATAGTATATGAGTGAGTTGCACTGAAAAACTTAGAATATAAGAAACGCACAGTGTAGTACATAGTATATGAGTGAGTTGCACTGAAAAACTTAGAATATAAGAAACGCACAGTGTAGTACATAGTATATGAGTGAGTTGCACTGAAAAACTTAGAATATAAGAAACGCACAGTGTAGTACATAGTATATGAGTGAGTTGCACTGAAAAACTTAGAATATAAGAAACGCACAGTGTAGTACATAGTATATGAGTGAGTTGCACTGAAAAACTTAGAATATAAGAAACGCACAGTGTAGTACATAGTATATGAGTGAGTTGCACTGAAAAACTTAGAATATAAGAAACGCACAGTGTAGTACATATTATATGAGTGAGTTGCACTGAAAAACTTAGAATATAAGAAACGCACAGTGTAGTACATAGTATATGAGTGAGTTGCACTGAAAAACTTAGAATATAAGAAACGCACAGTGTAGTACATAGTATATGAGTGAGTTGCACTGAAAAACTTAGAATTTACTGAAAAACCCGCATTACACGAAATGCACAGTATAGTACATAGTATACGAGTGAGTTGCACTGAAAAACTTAGAATATAAGAAACGCACAGTGTAGTACATAGTATATGAGTGAGTTGCACTGAAAAACTTAGAATATAAGAAACGCACAGTGTAGTACATAGTATATGAGTGAGTTGCACTGAAAAACTTAGAATATAAGAAACGCACAGTGTAGTACATAGTATATGAGTGAGTTGCACTGAAAAACTTAGAATATAAGAAACGCACAGTGTAGTACATAGTATATGAGTGAGTTGCACTGAAAAACTTAGAATATAAGAAACGCACAGTGTAGTACATAGTATATGAGTGAGTTGCACTGAAAAACTTAGAATATAAGAAACGCACAGTGTAGTACATAGTATATGAGTGAGTTGCACTGAAAAACTTAGAATATAAGAAACGCACAGTGTAGTACATATTATATGAGTGAGTTGCACTGAAAAACTTAGAATATAAGAAACGCACAGTGTAGTACATAGTATGTGAGTTAGTTGCACTGAAAAACTTAGAATATAAGAAACGCACAGTGTAGTACATAGTATATGAGTGAGTTGCACTGAAAAACTTAGAATTTACTGAAAAACCCGCATTACACGAAATGCACAGTATAGTACATAGTATATGAGTGAGTTGCACTGAAAAACTTAGAATATAAGAAACGCACAGTGTAGTACATAGTATATGAGTGAGTTGCACTGAAAAACTTAGAATATAAGAAACGCACAGTGTAGTACATAGTATATGAGTGAGTTGCACTGAAAAACTTAGAATATAAGAAACGCACAGTGTAGTACATAGTATATGAGTGAGTTGCACTGAAAAACTTAGAATATAAGAAACGCACAGTGTAGTACATAGTATATGAGTGAGTTGCACTGAAAAACTTAGAATATAAGAAACGCACAGTGTAGTACATAGTATATGAGTGAGTTGCACTGAAAAACTTAGAATATAAGAAACGCACAGTGTAGTACATAGTATATGAGTGAGTTGCACTGAAAAACTTAGAATATAAGAAACGCACAGTGTAGTACATAGTATATGAGTGAGTTGCACTGAAAAACTTAGAATATAAGAAACGCACAGTGTAGTACATAGTATATGAGTGAGTTGCACTGAAAAACTTAGAATATAAGAAACGCACAGTGTAGTACATAGTATATGAGTGAGTTGCACTGAAAAACTTAGAATATAAGAAACGCACAGTGTAGTACATAGTATATGAGTGAGTTGCACTGAAAAACTTAGAATATAAGAAACGCACAGTGTAGTACATAGTATATGAGTGAGTTGCACTGAAAAACTTAGAATATAAGAAACGCACAGTGTAGTACATAGTATATGAGTGAGTTGCACTGAAAAACTTAGAATATAAGAAACGCACAGTGTAGTACATAGTATATGAGTGAGTTGCACTGAAAAACTTAGAATATAAGAAACGCACAGTGTAGTACATAGTATATGAGTGAGTTGCACTGAAAAACTTAGAATATAAGAAACGCACAGTGTAGTACATAGTATATGAGTGAGTTGCACTGAAAAACTTAAAATATAAGAAACGCACAGTGTAGTACATAGTATATGAGTGAGTTGCACTGAAAAACTTAGAATATAAGAAACGCACAGTGTAGTACATAGTATATGAGTGAGTTGCACTGAAAAACTTAGAATATAAGAAACGCACAGTGTAGTACATAGTATATGAGTGAGTTGCACTGAAAAACTTAGAATATAAGAAACGCACAGTGTAGTACATAGTATATGAGTTAGTTGCACTGAAAAACTTAGAATATAAGAAACGCACAGTGTAGTACATAGTATATGAGTGAGTTGCACTGAAAAACTTAGAATTTACTGAAAAACCCGCATTACACGAAATGCAGAGTATAGTACATAGTATACGAGTGAGTTGCACTGAAAAACTTAGAATATAAGAAACGCACAGTGTAGTACATAGTATATGAGTGAGTTGCACTGAAAAACTTAGAATATAAGAAACGCACAGTGTAGTACATAGTATATGAGTGAGTTGCACTGAAAAACTTAGAATATAAGAAACGCACAGTGTAGTACATAGTATATGAGTGAGTTGCACTGAAAAACTTAGAATATAAGAAACGCACAGTGTAGTACATAGTATATGAGTGAGTTGCACTGAAAAACTTAGAATATAAGAAACGCACAGTGTAGTACATAGTATATGAGTGAGTTGCACTGAAAAACTTAGAATATAAGAAACGCACAGTGTAGTACATAGTATATGAGTGAGTTGCACTGAAAAACTTAGAATATAAGAAACGCACAGTGTAGTACATAGTATAAGAGTGAGTTGCACTGAAAAACTTAGAATATAAGAAACGCACAGTGTAGTACATAGTATATGAGTGAGTTGCACTGAAAAACTTAGAATTTAAGAAACGCACAGTGTAGTACAAAGTATATGAGTGAGTTGCACTGAAAAACTTAGAATATAAGAAACGCACAGTGTAGTACATACTATATGAGTGAGTTGCACTGAAAAACTTAGAATATAAGAAACGTACAGTGTAGTACATAGTATATGAGTGAGTTGCACTGAAAAACTTAGAATTTACTGAAAAACCCGCATTACACGAAATGCACAGTGTAGTACATAGTATATGAGTGAGTTGCACTGAAAAACTTAGAATATAAGAAACGCACAGTGTAGTACATAGTATATGAGTGAGTTGCACTGAAAAACTTAGAATATAAGAAACGCACAGTGTAGTACATAGTATATGAGTGAGTTGCACTGAAAAACTTAGAATATAAGAAACGCACAGTGTAGTACATAGTATATGAGTGAGTTGCACTGAAAAACTTAGAATATAAGAAACGCACAGTGTAGTACATAGTATATGAGTGAGTTGCACTGAAAAACTTAGAATTTACTGAAAAACCCGCATTACACGAAATGCACAGTGTAGTACATAGTATATGAGTGAGTTGCACTGAAAAACTTAGAATATAAGAAACGCACAGTGTAGTACATAGTATATGAGTGAGTTGCACTGAAAAACTTAGAATATAAGAAACGCACAGTGTAGTACATAGTATATGAGTGAGTTGAACTGAAAAACTTAGAATATAAGAAACGCACAGTGTAGTACATAGTATATGAGTGAGTTGCACTCAAAAACTTAGAATATAAGAAACGCACAGTGTAGTACATAGTATATGAGTGAGTTGCACTGAAAAACTTAGAATATAAGAAACGCACAGTGTAGTACATAGTATATGAGAGAGTTGCACTGAAAAACTTAGAATATAAGAAACGCACAGTGTAGTACATAGTATATGAGTGAGTTGCACTGAAAAACTTAGAATATAAGAAACGCACAGTGTAGTACATAGTATATGAGTGAGTTGCACTGAAAAACTTAGAATATAAGAAACGCACAGTGTAGTACATAGTATATGAGTGAGTTGCACTGAAAAACTTAGAATATAAGAAACGCACAGTGTAGTACATAGTATATGAGTGAGTTGAACTGAAAAACTTAGAATATAAGAAACGCACAGTGTAGTACATAGTATATGAGTGAGTTGAACTGAAAAACTTAGAATATAAGAAACGCACAGTGTAGTACATAGTATATGAGTGAGTTGCACTGAAAAACTTAGAATTTACTGAAAAACACGCATTACACGAAATGCACAGTGTAGTACATAGTATATGAGTGAGTTGCACTGAAAAACTTAGAATATAAGAAACGCACAGTGTACTACATAGTATATGAGTGAGTTGCACTGAAAAACTTAGAATATAAGAAACGCACAGTGTAGTACATAGTATATGAGTGAGTTGCACTGAAAAACTTAGAATATAAGAAACGCATAGTGTAGTACATAGTATATGAGTGAGTTGCACTGAAAAACTTAGAATATAAGAAACGCACAGTGTAGTACATAGTATATGAGTGAGTTGCACTGAAAAACTTAGTATATAAGAAACGCACAGTGTAGTACATAGTATATGAGTGAGTTGCACTGAAAAACTTAGAATATAAGAAACGCACAGTGTAGTACATAGTATATGAGTGAGTTGCACTCAAAAACTTAGAATATAAGAAACGCACAGTGTAGTACATAGTATATGAGTGAGTTGCACTGAAAAACTTAGAATATAAGAAACGCACAGTGTAGTACATAGTATATGAGTGAGTTGCACTGAAAAACTTAGAATATAAGAAACGCACAGTGTAGTACATAGTATATGAGTGAGTTGCACTGAAAAACTTAGAATATAAGAAACGCACAGTGTAGTACATAATATATGAGTGAGTTGCACTGAAAAACTTAGAATATAAGAAACGCACAGTGTAGTACATAGTATATGAGTGAGTTGCACTGAAAAACTTAGAATATAAGAAACGCACAGTGTAGTACATAGTATATGAGTGAGTTGCACTGAAAAACTTAGAATATAAGAAACGCACAGTGTAGTACATAGTATATGAGTGAGTTGCACTGAAAAACTTAGAATATAAGAAACGCACAGTGTAGTACATAGTATATGAGTGAGTTGCACTCAAAAACTTAGAATATAAGAAACGCACAGTGTAGTACATACTATATGAGTGAGTTGCACTGAAAAACTTAGAATATAAGAAACGCACAGTGTAGTACATAGTATATGAGTGAGTTGCACTGAAAAACTTAGAATTTACTGAAAAACCCGCATTACACGAAATGCACAGTGTAGTACATAGTATATGAGTGAGTTGCACTGAAAAACTTAGAATATAAGAAACGCACAGTGTAGTACATAGTATATGAGTGAGTTGCACTGAAAAACTTAGAATATAAGAAACGCACAGTGTAGTACATAGTATATGAGTGAGTTGCACTGAAAAACTTAGAATATAAGAAACGCACAGTGTAGTACATAGTATATGAGTGAGTTGCACTGAAAAACTTAGAATATAAGAAACGCACAGTGTAGTACAAAGTATATGAGTGAGTTGCACTGAAAAACTTAGAATATAAGAAACGCACAGTGTAGTACATAGTATATGAGTGAGTTGCACTGAAAAACTTAGAATATAAGAAACGCACAGTGTAGTACATAGTATATGAGTGAGTTGCACTGAAAAACTTAGAATATAAGAAACGCACAGTGTAGTACATAGTATATGAGTGAGTTGCACTGAAAAACTTAGAATATAAGAAACGCTCAGTGTAGTACATAGTATATGAGTGAGTTGAATGAAAAACTTAGAATTTAAGAAACGGACAGTGTAGTACATAGTATATGAGTGAGTTGCACTGAAAAACTTAGAATATAAGAAACGCACAGTGTAGTACATAGTATATGAGTGAGTTGCACTGAAAAACTTAGAATATAAGAAACGCACAGTGTAGTACATAGTATATGAGTGAGTTGCACTGAAAAAATTAGAATATAAGAAACGCACAGTGTAGTACATAGTATATGAGTGAGTTGCACTGAAAAACTTAGAATATAAGAAACGCACAGTGTAGTACATAGTATATGAGTGAGTTGCACTGAAAAACTTAGAATATAAGAAACGCACAGTGTAGTACATAGTATATGAGTGAGTTGCACTGAAAAACTTAGAATATAAGAAACGCTCAGTGTAGTACATAGTATATGAGTGAGTTGCACTGAAAAACTTAGAATTTAAGAAACGGACAGTGTAGTACATAGTATATGAGTGAGTTGCACTGAAAAACTTAGAATATAAGAAACGGACAGTGTAGTACATAGTATATGAGTGAGTTGCACTGAAAAACTTAGAATATAAGAAACGCACAGTGTAGTACATAGTATATGAGTGAGTTGCACTGAAAAACTTAGAATATAAGAAACGCACAGTGTAGTACATCGTATATGAGTGAGTTGCACTGAAAAACTTAGAATATAAGAAACGCACATTGTAGTACATCGTATATGAGTGAGTTGCACTGAAAAACTTAGAATATAAGAAACGCACATTGTAGTACATAGTATATGAGTGAGTTGCACTGAAAAACTTAGAATATAAGAAACGCACAGTGTAGTACATAGTATATGAGTGAGTTGCACTGAAAAACTTAGAATATAAGAAACGCACAGTGTAGTACATAGTATATGAGTGAGTTGCACTGAAAAACTTAGAATATAAGAAACGCACAGTGTAGTACATAGTATATGAGTGAGTTGCACTGAAAAACTTAGAATGTAAGAAACGCACAGTGTAGTACATAGTATATGAGTGAGTTGCACTGAAAAACTTAGAATGTAAGAAACGCACAGTGTAGTACATAGTATATGAGTGAGTTGCACTGAAAACCTTAGAATATAAGAAACGCACATTGTAGTACATAGTATATGAGTGAGTTGCACTGAAAAACTTAGAATATAAGAAACGCACAGTGTAGTACATAGTATATGAGTGAGTTGCACTGAAAAACTTAGAATATAAGAAACGCACAGTGTAGTACATAGTATATGAGTGAGTTGCACTGAAAAACTTAGAATATAAGAAACGCACAGTGTAGTACATAGTATATGAGTGAGTTGCACTGAAAAACTTAGAATATAAGAAACGCACAGTGTAGTACATAGTATATGAGTGAGTTGCACTGAAAAACTTAGAATATAAGAAACGCACAGTGTAGTACATAGTATATGAGTGAGTTGCACTGAAAAACTTAGAATATAAGAAACGCACAGTGTAGTACATAGTATATGAGTGAGTTGCACTGAAAAACTTAGAATATAAGAAACGCACAGTGTAGTACATAGTATATGAGTGAGTTGCACTGAAAAACTTAGAATATAAGAAACGCACAGTGTAGTACATAGTATATGAGTGAGTTGCACTGAAAAACTTAGAATATAAGAAACGCACAGTGTAGTACATAGTATATGAGTGAGTTGCACTGAAAAACTTAGAATTTACTGAAAAACCCGCATTACACGAAATGCACAGTGTAGTACATAGTATATGAGTGAGTTGCACTGAAAAACTTAGAATATAAGAAACGCACAGTGTAGTACATAGTATATGAGTGAGTTGCACTGAAAAACTTAGAATATAAGAAACGCACAGTGTAGTACATAGTATATGAGTGAGTTGAACTGAAAAACTTAGAATATAAGAAACGCACAGTGTAGTACATAGTATATGAGTGAGTTGCACTCAAAAACTTAGAATATAAGAAACGCACAGTGTAGTACATAGTATATGAGTGAGTTGAACTGAAAAACTTAGAATATAAGAAACGCACAGTGTAGTACATAGTATATGAGTGAGTTGCACTGAAAAACTTAGAATTTACTGAAAAACACGCATTACACGAAATGCACAGTGTAGTACATAGTATATGAGTGAGTTGCACTGAAAAACTTAGAATATAAGAAACGCACAGTGTAGTACATAGTATATGAGTGAGTTGCACTGAAAAACTTAGAATATAAGAAACGCACAGTGTAGTACATAGTATATGAGTGAGTTGCACTGAAAAACTTAGAATATAAGAAACGCTCAGTGTAGTACATAGTATATGAGTGAGTTGAATGAAAAACTTAGAATTTAAGAAACGGACAGTGTAGTACATAGTATATGAGTGAGTTGCACTGAAAAACTTAGAATATAAGAAACGCACAGTGTAGTACATAGTATATGAGTGAGTTGCACTGAAAAACTTAGAATATAAGAAACGCACAGTGTAGTACATAGTATATGAGTGAGTTGCACTGAAAAACTTAGAATATAAGAAACGCACAGTGTAGTACATAGTATATGAGTGAGTTGCACTGAAAAACTTAGAATATAAGAAACGCACAGTGTAGTACATAGTATATGAGTGAGTTGCACTGAAAAACTTAGAATATAAGAAACGCACAGTGTAGTACATAGTATATGAGTGAGTTGCACTGAAAAACTTAGAATATAAGAAACGCTCAGTGTAGTACATAGTATATGAGTGAGTTGCACTGAAAAACTTAGAATTTAAGAAACGGACAGTGTAGTACATAGTATATGAGTGAGTTGCACTGAAAAACTTAGAATATAAGAAACGCACAGTGTAGTACATAGTATATGAGTGAGTTGCACTGAAAAACTTAGAATATAAGAAACGCACAGTGTAGTACATAGTATATGAGTGAGTTGCACTGAAAAACTTAGAATATAAGAAACGCACAGTGTAGTACATCGTATATGAGTGAGTTGCACTGAAAAACTTAGAATATAAGAAACGCACATTGTAGTACATCGTATATGAGTGAGTTGCACTGAAAAACTTAGAATATAAGAAACGCACATTGTAGTACATAGTATATGAGTGAGTTGCACTGAAAACTTAGAATATAAGAAACGCACAGTGTAGTACATAGTATATGAGTGAGTTGCACTGAAAAACTTAGAATATAAGAAACGCACAGTGTAGTACATAGTATATGAGTGAGTTGCACTGAAAAACTTAGAATATAAGAAACGCACAGTGTAGTACATAGTATATGAGTGAGTTGCACTGAAAAACTTAGAATGTAAGAAACGCACAGTGTAGTACATAGTATATGAGTGAGTTGCACTGAAAAACTTAGAATGTAAGAAACGCACAGTGTAGTACATAGTATATGAGTGAGTTGCACTGAAAACCTTAGAATATAAAAAACGCACATTGTAGTACATAGTATATGAGTGAGTTGCACTGAAAAACTTAGAATATAAGAAACGCACAGTGTAGTACATAGTATATGAGTGAGTTGCACTGAAAAACTTAGAATATAAGAAACGCACAGTGTAGTACATAGTATATGAGTGAGTTGCACTGAAAAACTTAGAATATAAGAAACGCACAGTGTAGTACATAGTATATGAGTGAGTTGCACTGAAAAACTTAGAATATAAGAAACGCACAGTGTAGTACATAGTATATGAGTGAGTTGCACTGAAAAACTTAGAATATAAGAAACGCACAGTGTAGTACATAGTATATGAGTGAGTTGCACTGAAAAACTTAGAATATAAGAAACGCACAGTGTAGTACATAGTATATGAGTGAGTTGCACTGAAAAACTTAGAATATAAGAAACGCACAGTGTAGTACATAGTATATGAGTGAGTTGCACTGAAAAACTTAGAATTTAAGAAACGCACAGTGTAGTACAAAGTATGTGAGTGAGTTGCACAGAAAAACTTAGAATATAAGAAACGCACAGTGTAGTACATAGTATATGAGTGAGTTGCACTGAAAAACTTAGAATATAAGAAACGCACAGTGTAGTACATAGTATATGAGTGAGTTGCACTGAAAAACTTAGAATATAAGAAACGCACAGTGTAGTACATAGTATATGAGTGAGTTGCACTGAAAAACTTAGAATATAAGAAACGCACAGTGTAGTACATAGTATATGAGTGAGTTGCACTGAAAAACTTAGAATATAAGAAACGCACAGTGTAGTACATAGTATATGAGTGAGTTGCACTGAAAAACTTAGAATATAAGAAACGCACAGTGTAGTACATAGTATATGAGTGAGTTGCACTGAAAAACTTAGAATATAAGAAACGCACAGTGTAGTACATAGTATATGAGTGAGTTGCACTGAAAAACTTAGAATATAAGAAACGCACAGTGTAGTACATAGTATATGAGTGAGTTGCACTGAAAAACTTAGAATATAAGAAACGCACAGTGTAGTACATAGTATATGAGTGAGTTGCACTGAAAAACTTAGAATGTAAGAAACGCACAGTGTAGTACATAGTATATGAGTGAGTTGCACTGAAAAACTTAGAATGTAAGAAACGCACAGTGTAGTACATAGTATATGAGTGAGTTGCACTGAAAAACTTAGAATGTAAGAAACGCACAGTGTAGTACATAGTATATGAGTGAGTTGCACTGAAAAACTTAGAATATAAGAAACGCACAGTGTAGTACATAGTATATGAGTGAGTTGCACTGAAAAACTTAGAATATAAGAAACGAACAGTGTAGTACATAGTATATGAGTGAGTTGCACTGAAAAACTTAGAATATAAGAAACGCACAGTGTAGTACATAGTATATGAGTGAGTTGCACTGAAAAACTTAGAATATAAGAAACGCACAGTGTAGTACATAGTATATGAGTGAGTTGCACTGAAAAACTTAGAATATAAGAAACGCACAGTGTAGTACATAGTATATGAGTGAGTTGAACTGAAAAACTTAGAATATAAGAAACGCACAGTGTAGTACATAGTATATGAGTGAGTTGCACTGAAAAACTTAGAATATAAGAAACGCACAGTGTAGTACATAGTATATGAGTGAGTTGCACTGAAAAACTTAGAATATAAGAAACGCACAGTGTAGTACATAGTATATGAGTGAGTTGCACTGAAAAACTTAGAATATAAGAAACGCACAGTGTAGTACATAGTATAAGAGTGAGTTGCACTGAAAAACTTAGAATATAAGAAACGCACAGTGTAGTACATAGTATATGAGTGAGTTGCACTGAAAAACTTAGAATATAAGAAACGCACAGTGTAGTACATAGTATATGAGTGAGTTGCACTGAAAAACTTAGAATATAAGAAACGCACAGTGTAGTACAAAGTATATGAGTGAGTTGCACTGAAAAACTTAGAATATAAGAAACGCACAGTGTAGTACAAAGTATATGAGTGAGTTGCACTGAAAAACTTAGAATATAAGAAACGCACAGTGTAGTACATAGTATATGAGTGAGTTGCACTGAAAAACTTAGAATATAAGAAACGCACAGTGTAGTACATAGTATATGAGTGAGTTGCACTCAAAAACTTAGAATATAAGAAACGCACAGTGTAGTACATAGTATATGAGTGAGTTGCACTGAAAAACTTAGAATATAAGAAACGCACAGTGTAGTACATAGTATATGAGTGAGTTGCACTCAAAAACTTAGAATATAAGAAACGCACAGTGTAGTACATAGTATATGAGTGAGTTGCACTGAAAAACTTAGAATATAAGAAACGCACAGTGTAGTACATAGTATATGAGTGAGTTGCACTGAAAAACTTAGAATATAAGAAACGCACAGTGTAGTACATAGTATATGAGTGAGTTGCACTGAAAAACTTAGAATATAAGAAACGCACAGTGTAGTACATAGTATATGAGTGAGTTGCACTGAAAAACTTAGAATATAAGAAACGCACAGTGTAGTACATAGTATATGAGTGAGTTGCACTGAAAAACTTAGAATATAAGAAACGCACAGTGTAGTACATAGTATATGAGTGAGTTGCACTGAAAAACTTAGAATATAAGAAACGCACAGTGTAGTACATAGTATATGAGTGAGTTGCACTGAAAAACTTAGAATATAAGAAACGCACAGTGTAGTACATAGTATATGAGTGAGTTGCACTGAAAAACTTAGAATATAAGAAACGCACAGTGTAGTACATAGTATATGAGTGAGTTGCACTGAAAAACTTAGAATGTAAGAAACGCACAGTGTAGTACATAGTATATGAGTGAGTTGCACTGAAAAACTTAGAATATAAGAAACGCACATTGTAGTACATAGTATATGAGTGAGTTGCACTGAAAAACTTAGAATATAAGAAACGCACATGTAGTACATAGTATATGAGTGAGTTGCACTGAAAAACTTAGAATATAAGAAACGCACAGTGTAGTACATAGTATATGAGTGAGTTGCACTGAAAAACTTAGAATATAAGAAACGCACAGTGTAGTACATAGTATATGAGTGAGTTGCACTGAAAAACTTAGAATATAAGAAACGCACAGTGTAGTACATAGTATATGAGTGAGTTGCACTGAAAAACTTAGAATATAAGAAACGCACAGTGTAGTACATAGTATATGAGTGAGTTGCACTGAAAAACTTAGAATATAAGAAACGCACAGTGTAGTACATAGTATATGAGTGAGTTGCACTGAAAAACTTAGAATATAAGAAACGCACAGTGTAGTACATAGTATATGAGTGAGTTGCACTGAAAAACTTAGAATATAAGAAACGCACAGTGTAGTACATAGTATATGAGTGAGTTGCACTGAAAAACTTAGAATATAAGAAACGCACAGTGTAGTACATAGTATATGAGTGAGTTGCACTGAAAAACTTAGAATATAAGAAACGCACAGTGTAGTACATAGTATAAGAGTGAGTTGCACTGAAAAACTTAGAATATAAGAAACGCAGAGTGTAGTACATAGTATATGAGTGAGTTGCACTGAAAAACTTAGAATATAAGAAACGCACAGTGTAGTACATAGTATATGAGTGAGTTGCACTGAAAAACTTAGAATTTAAGAAACGCACAGTGTAGTACAAAGTATATGAGTGAGTTGCACTGAAAAACTTAGAATATAAGAAACGCACAGTGTAGTACATACTATATGAGTGAGTTGCACTGAAAAACTTAGAATATAAGAAACGCACAGTGTAGTACATAGTATATGAGTGAGTTGCACTGAAAAACTTAGAATTTACTGAAAAACCCGCATTACACGAAATGCACAGTGTAGTACATAGTATATGAGTGAGTTGCACTGAAAAACTTAGAATATAAGAAACGCACAGTGTAGTACATAGTATATGAGTGAGTTGCACTCAAAAACTTAGAATATAAGAAACGCACAGTGTAGTACATAGTATATGAGTGAGTTGAACTGAAAAACTTAGAATATAAGAAACGCACAGTGTAGTACATAGTATATGAGTGAGTTGCACTCAAAAACTTAGAATATAAGAAACGCACAGTGTAGTACATAGTATATGAGTGAGTTGAACTGAAAAACTTAGAATATAAGAAACGCACATTGTAGTACATAGTATATGAGTTAGTTGCACTGAAAAACTTAGAATTTACTGAAAAACACGCATTACACGAAATGCACAGTGTAGTACATAGTATATGAGTGAGTTGCACTGAAAAACTTAGAATATAAGAAACGCACAGTGTAGTACATAGTAAATGAGTGAGTTGCACTGAAAAACTTAGAATATAAGAAACGCACAGTGTAGTACATAGTATATGAGTGAGTTGCACTGAAAAACTTAGAATATAAGAAACGCACAGTGTAGTACATAGTATATGAGTGAGTTGCACTGAAAAACTTAGAATATAAGAAACGCACAGTGTAGTACATAGTATATGAGTGAGTTGCACTGAAAAACTTAGTATATAAGAAACGCACAGTGTAGTACATAGTATATGAGTGAGTTGCACTGAAAAACTTAGAATATAAGAAACGCACAGTGTAGTACATAGTATATGAGTGAGTTGCACTCAAAAACTTAGAATATAAGAAACGCACAATGTAGTACATAGTATATGAGTGAGTTGCACTGAAAAACTTAGAATATAAGAAACGCACAGTGTAGTACATAGTATATGAGTGAGTTGCACTGAAAAACTTAGAATATAAGAAACGCACAGTGTAGTACATAGTATATGAGTGAGTTGCACTGAAAAACTTAGAATATAAGAAACGCACAGTGTAGTACATAGTATATGAGTGAGTTGCACTGAAAAACTTAGAATATAAGAAACGCACAGTGTAGTACATAGTATATGAGTGAGTTGCACTGAAAAACTTAGAATATAAGAAACGCACAGTGTAGTACATAGTATATGAGTGAGTTGCACTGAAAAACTTAGAATATAAGAAACGCAAAGTGTAGTACATAGTATATGAGTGAGTTGCACTGAAAAACTTAGAATATAAGAAACGCACAGTGTAGTACATAGTATATGAGTGAGTTGCACTCAAAAACTTAGAATATAAGAAACGCACAGTGTAGTACATAGTATATGAGTGAGTTGCACTGAAAAACTTAGAATATAAGAAACGCACAGTGTAGTACATAGTATATGAGTGAGTTGCACTGAAAAACTTAGAATTTACTGAAAAACCCGCATTACACGAAATGCACAGTGTAGTATATAGTATATGAGTGAGTTGCACTGAAAAACTTAGAATATAAGAAACGCACAGTGTAGTACATAGTATATGAGTGAGTTGCACTGAAAAACTTAGAATATAAGAAAAGCACAGTGTAGTACATAGTATATGAGTGAGTTGCACTGAAAAACTTAGAATATAAGAAACGCACAGTGTAGTACATAGTATATGAGTGAGTTGCACTGAAAAACTTAGAATATAAGAAACGCACAGTGTAGTACATAGTATATGAGTGAGTTGCACTGAAAAACTTAGAATATAAGAAACGCACAGTGTAGTACATAGTATATGAGTGAGTTGCACTGAAAAACTTAGAATATAAGAAATGCACAGTGTAGTACATAGTATATGAGTGAGTTGCACTGAAAAACTTAGAATATAAGAAACGCACAGTGTAGTACATAGTATATGAGTGAGTTGCACTGAAAAACTTAGAATATAAGAAACGCACAGTGTAGTACATAGTATATGAGTGAGTTGCACTGAAAAACTTAGAATATAAGAAACGCACAGTGTAGTACATAGTATATGAGTGAGTTGCACTGAAAAACTTAGAATATAAGAAACGCACAGTGTAGTACATAGTATAAGAGTGAGTTGCACTGAAAAACTTAGAATATAAGAAACGCACAGTGTAGTACATAGTATAAGAGTGAGTTGCACTGAAAAACTTAGAATATAAGAAACGCACAGTGTAGTACATAGTATATGAGTGAGTTGCACTGAAAAACTTAGAATATAAGAAACGCACAGTGTAGTACATAGTATATGAGTGAGTTGCACTGAAAAACTTAGAATATAAGAAACGCACAGTGTAGTACATAGTATATGAGTGAGTTGCACTGAAAAACTTAGAATATAAGAAACGCACAGTGTAGTACATAGTATAAGAGTGAGTTGCACTGAAAAACTTAGAATATAAGAAACGCACAGTGTAGTACATAGTATATGAGTGAGTTGCACTGAAAAACTTAGAATATAAGAAACGCACAGTGTAGTACATAGTATATGAGTGAGTTGCACTGAAAAACTTAGAATTTAAGAAACGCACAGTGTAGTACAAAGTATATGAGTGAGTTGCACTGAAAAACTTAGAATATAAGAAACGCACAGTGTAGTACATAGTATATGAGTGAGTTGCACTGAAAAACTTAGAATATAAGAAACGCACAGTGTAGTACATAGTATATGAGTGAGTTGCACTGAAAAACTTAGAATATAAGAAACGCACAGTGTAGTACATAGTATATGAGTGAGTTGCACTGAAAAACTTAGAATTTACTGAAAAACCCGCATTACACGAAATGCACAGTGTAGTACATAGTATATGAGTGAGTTGCACTGAAAAACTTAGAATATAAGAAACGCACAGTGTAGTACATAGTATATGAGTGAGTTGCACTGAAAAACTTAGAATATAAGAAACGCACAGTGTAGTACATAGTATATGAGTGAGTTGAACTGAAAAACTTAGAATATAAGAAACGCACAGTGTAGTACATAGTATATGAGTGAGTTGCACTCAAAAACTTAGAATATAAGAAACGCACAGTGTAGTACATAGTATATGAGTGAATTGAACTGAAAAACTTAGAATATAAGAAACGCACAGTGTAGTACATAGTATATGAGTGAGTTGCACTGAAAAACTTAGAATTTACTGAAAAACACGCATTACACGAAATGCACAGTGTAGTACATAGTATATGAGTGAGTTGCACTGAAAAACTTAGAATATAAGAAACGCACAGTGTAGTACATAGTATATGAGTGAGTTGCACTGAAAAACTTAGAATATAAGAAACGCACAGTGTAGTACATAGTATATGAGTGAGTTGCACTGAAAAACTTAGAATATAAGAAACGCACAGTGTAGTACATAGTATATGAGTGAGTTGCACTGAAAAACTTAGTATATAAGAAACGCACAGTGTAGTACATAGTATATGAGTGAGTTGCACTGAAAAACTTAGAATATAAGAAACGCACAGTGTAGTACATAGTATATGAGTGAGTTGCACTCAAAAACTTAGAATATAAGAAACGCACAGTGTAGTACATAGTATATGAGTGAGTTGCACTGAAAAACTTAGAATATAAGAAACGCACAGTGTAGTACATAGTATATGAGTGAGTTGCACTGAAAAACTTAGAATATAAGAAACGCACAGTGTAGTACATAGTATATGAGTGAGTTGCACTGAAAAACTTAGAATATAAGAAACGCACAGTGTAGTACATAGTATATGAGTGAGTTGCACTGAAAAACTTAGAATATAAGAAACGCACAGTGTAGTACATAGTATATGAGTGAGTTGCACTGAAAAACTTAGAATATAAGAAACGCACAGTGTAGTACATAGTATATGAGTGAGTTGCACTGAAAAACTTAGAATATAAGAAACGCAAAGTGTAGTACATAGTATATGAGTGAGTTGCACTGAAAAACTTAGAATATAAGAAACGCACAGTGTAGTACATAGTATATGAGTGAGTTGCACTCAAAAACTTAGAATATAAGAAACGCACAGTGTAGTACATAGTATATGAGTGAGTTGCACTGAAAAACTTAGAATATAAGAAACGCACAGTGTAGTACATAGTATATGAGTGAGTTGCACTGAAAAACTTAGAATTTACTGAAAAACCCGCATTACACGAAATGCACAGTGTAGTACATAGTATATGAGTGAGTTGCACTGAAAAACTTAGAATATAAGAAACGCACAGTGTAGTACATAGTATATGAGTGAGTTGCACTGAAAAACTTAGAATATAAGAAACGCACAGTGTAGTACATAGTATATGAGTGAGTTGCACTGAAAAACTTAGAATATAAGAAACGCACAGTGTAGTACATAGTATATGAGTGAGTTGCACTGAAAAACTTAGAATATAAGAAACGCACAGTGTAGTACATAGTATATGAGTGAGTTGCACTGAAAAACTTAGAATATAAGAAACGCACAGTGTAGTACATAGTATATGAGTGAGTTGCACTGAAAAACTTAGAATATAAGAAATGCACAGTGTAGTACATAGTATATGAGTGAGTTGCACTGAAAAACTTAGAATATAAGAAACGCACAGTGTAGTACATAGTATATGAGTGAGTTGCACTGAAAAACTTAGAATATAAGAAACGCACAGTGTAGTACATAGTATATGAGTGAGTTGCACTGAAAAACTTAGAATATAAGAAACGCACAGTGTAGTACATAGTATATGAGTGAGTTGCACTGAAAAACTTAGAATATAAGAAACGCTCAGTGTAGTACATAGTATATGAGTGAGTTCCACTGAAAAACTTAGAATTTAAGAAACGGACAGTGTAGTACATAGTATATGAGTGAGTTGCACTGAAAAACTTAGAATATAAGAAACGCACAGTGTAGTACATAGTATATGAGTGAGTTGCACTGAAAAACTTAGAATATAAGAAACGCACAGTGTAGTACATAGTATATGAGTGAGTTGCACTGAAAAACTTAGAATATAAGAAACGCACATTGTAGTACATCGTATATGAGTGAGTTGCACTGAAAAACTTAGAATATAAGAAACGCACATTGTAGTACATCGTATATGAGTGAGTTGCACTGAAAAACTTAGAATATAAGAAACGCACATTGTAGTACATCGTATATGAGTGAGTTGCACTGAAAAACTTAGAATATAAGAAACGCACAGTGTAGTACATAGTATATGAGTGAGTTGCACTGAAAAACTTAGAATATAAGAAACGCACAGTGTAGTACATAGTATATGAGTGAGTTGCACTGAAAAACTTAGAATATAAGAAACGCACAGTGTAGTACATAGTATATGAGTGAGTTGCACTGAAAAACTTAGAATATAAGAAAAGCACAGTGTAGTACATAGTATATGAGTGAGTTGCACTGAAAAACTTAGAATATAAGAAACGCACAGTGTAGTACATAGTATATGAGTGAGTTGCACTGAAAAACTTAGAATATAAGAAACGCACAGTGTAGTACATAGTATATGAGTGAGTTGCACTGAAAAACTTAGAATATAAGAAACGCACAGTGTAGTACATAGTATATGAGTGAGTTGCACTGAAAAACTTAGAATATAAGAAATGCACAGTGTAGTACATAGTATATGAGTGAGTTGCACTGAAAAACTTAGAATATAAGAAACGCACAGTGTAGTACATAGTATATGAGTGAGTTGCACTGAAAAACTTAGAATATAAGAAACGCACAGTGTAGTACATAGTATATGAGTGAGTTGCACTGAAAAACTTAGAATATAAGAAACGCACAGTGTAGTACATAGTATATGAGTGAGTTGCACTGAAAAACTTAGAATATAAGAAACGCACAGTGTAGTACATAGTATAAGAGTGAGTTGCACTGAAAAACTTAGAATATAAGAAACGCACAGTGTAGTACATAGTATAAGAGTGAGTTGCACTGAAAAACTTAGAATATAAGAAACGCACAGTGTAGTACATAGTATATGAGTGAGTTGCACTGAAAAACTTAGAATATAAGAAACGCACAGTGTAGTACATAGTATATGAGTGAGTTGCACTGAAAAACTTAGAATATAAGAAACGCACAGTGTAGTACATAGTATATGAGTGAGTTGCACTGAAAAACTTAGAATATAAGAAACGCACAGTGTAGTACATAGTATAAGAGTGAGTTGCACTGAAAAACTTAGAATATAAGAAACGCACAGTGTAGTACATAGTATATGAGTGAGTTGCACTGAAAAACTTAGAATATAAGAAACGCACAGTGTAGTACATAGTATATGAGTGAGTTGCACTGAAAAACTTAGAATTTAAGAAACGCACAGTGTAGTACAAAGTATATGAGTGAGTTGCACTGAAAAACTTAGAATATAAGAAACGCACAGTGTAGTACATAGTATATGAGTGAGTTGCACTGAAAAACTTAGAATATAAGAAACGCACAGTGTAGTACATAGTATATGAGTGAGTTGCACTGAAAAACTTAGAATATAAGAAACGCACAGTGTAGTACATAGTATATGAGTGAGTTGCACTGAAAAACTTAGAATTTACTGAAAAACCCGCATTACACGAAATGCACAGTGTAGTACATAGTATATGAGTGAGTTGCACTGAAAAACTTAGAATATAAGAAACGCACAGTGTAGTACATAGTATATGAGTGAGTTGCACTGAAAAACTTAGAATATAAGAAACGCACAGTGTAGTACATAGTATATGAGTGAGTTGAACTGAAAAACTTAGAATATAAGAAACGCACAGTGTAGTACATAGTATATGAGTGAGTTGCACTCAAAAACTTAGAATATAAGAAACGCACAGTGTAGTACATAGTATATGAGTGAATTGAACTGAAAAACTTAGAATATAAGAAACGCACAGTGTAGTACATAGTATATGAGTGAGTTGCACTGAAAAACTTAGAATTTACTGAAAAACACGCATTACACGAAATGCACAGTGTAGTACATAGTATATGAGTGAGTTGCACTGAAAAACTTAGAATATAAGAAACGCACAGTGTAGTACATAGTATATGAGTGAGTTGCACTGAAAAACTTAGAATATAAGAAACGCACAGTGTAGTACATAGTATATGAGTGAGTTGCACTGAAAAACTTAGAATATAAGAAACGCACAGTGTAGTACATAGTATATGAGTGAGTTGCACTGAAAAACTTAGTATATAAGAAACGCACAGTGTAGTACATAGTATATGAGTGAGTTGCACTGAAAAACTTAGAATATAAGAAACGCACAGTGTAGTACATAGTATATGAGTGAGTTGCACTCAAAAACTTAGAATATAAGAAACGCACAGTGTAGTACATAGTATATGAGTGAGTTGCACTGAAAAACTTAGAATATAAGAAACGCACAGTGTAGTACATAGTATATGAGTGAGTTGCACTGAAAAACTTAGAATATAAGAAACGCACAGTGTAGTACATAGTATATGAGTGAGTTGCACTGAAAAACTTAGAATATAAGAAACGCACAGTGTAGTACATAGTATATGAGTGAGTTGCACTGAAAAACTTAGAATATAAGAAACGCACAGTGTAGTACATAGTATATGAGTGAGTTGCACTGAAAAACTTAGAATATAAGAAACGCACAGTGTAGTACATAGTATATGAGTGAGTTGCACTGAAAAACTTAGAATATAAGAAACGCAAAGTGTAGTACATAGTATATGAGTGAGTTGCACTGAAAAACTTAGAATATAAGAAACGCACAGTGTAGTACATAGTATATGAGTGAGTTGCACTCAAAAACTTAGAATATAAGAAACGCACAGTGTAGTACATAGTATATGAGTGAGTTGCACTGAAAAACTTAGAATATAAGAAACGCACAGTGTAGTACATAGTATATGAGTGAGTTGCACTGAAAAACTTAGAATTTACTGAAAAACCCGCATTACACGAAATGCACAGTGTAGTACATAGTATATGAGTGAGTTGCACTGAAAAACTTAGAATATAAGAAACGCACAGTGTAGTACATAGTATATGAGTGAGTTGCACTGAAAAACTTAGAATATAAGAAACGCACAGTGTAGTACATAGTATATGAGTGAGTTGCACTGAAAAACTTAGAATATAAGAAACGCACAGTGTAGTACATAGTATATGAGTGAGTTGCACTGAAAAACTTAGAATATAAGAAACGCACAGTGTAGTACATAGTATATGAGTGAGTTGCACTGAAAAACTTAGAATATAAGAAACGCACAGTGTAGTACATAGTATATGAGTGAGTTGCACTGAAAAACTTAGAATATAAGAAATGCACAGTGTAGTACATAGTATATGAGTGAGTTGCACTGAAAAACTTAGAATATAAGAAACGCACAGTGTAGTACATAGTATATGAGTGAGTTGCACTGAAAAACTTAGAATATAAGAAACGCACAGTGTAGTACATAGTATATGAGTGAGTTGCACTGAAAAACTTAGAATATAAGAAACGCACAGTGTAGTACATAGTATATGAGTGAGTTGCACTGAAAAACTTAGAATATAAGAAACGCTCAGTGTAGTACATAGTATATGAGTGAGTTCCACTGAAAAACTTAGAATTTAAGAAACGGACAGTGTAGTACATAGTATATGAGTGAGTTGCACTGAAAAACTTAGAATATAAGAAACGCACAGTGTAGTACATAGTATATGAGTGAGTTGCACTGAAAAACTTAGAATATAAGAAACGCACAGTGTAGTACATAGTATATGAGTGAGTTGCACTGAAAAACTTAGAATATAAGAAACGCACATTGTAGTACATCGTATATGAGTGAGTTGCACTGAAAAACTTAGAATATAAGAAACGCACATTGTAGTACATCGTATATGAGTGAGTTGCACTGAAAAACTTAGAATATAAGAAACGCACATTGTAGTACATCGTATATGAGTGAGTTGCACTGAAAAACTTAGAATATAAGAAACGCACAGTGTAGTACATAGTATATGAGTGAGTTGCACTGAAAAACTTAGAATATAAGAAACGCACAGTGTAGTACATAGTATATGAGTGAGTTGCACTGAAAAACTTAGAATATAAGAAACGCACAGTGTAGTACATAGTATATGAGTGAGTTGCACTGAAAAACTTAGAATATAAGAAACGCACAGTGTAGTACATAGTATATGAGTGAGTTGCACTGAAAAACTTAGAATATAAGAAACGCACAGTGTAGTACATAGTATATGAGTGAGTTGCACTGAAAAACTTAGAATATAAGAAACGCAAAGTGTAGTACATAGTATATGAGTGAGTTGCACTGAAAAACTTAGAATATAAGAAACGCACAGTGTAGTACATAGTATATGAGTGAGTTGCACTGAAAAACTTAGAATATAAGAAACGCACAGTGTAGTACATAGTATATGAGTGAGTTGCACTGAAAAACTTAGAATATAAGAAACGCACAGTGTAGTACATAGTATATGAGTGAGTTGCACTGAAAAACTTAGAATTTACTGAAAAACCCGCATTACACGAAATGCACAGTGTAGTACATAGTATATGAGTGAGTTGCACTGAAAAACTTAGAATATAAGAAACGCACAGTGTAGTACATAGTAT
Organism: Mus caroli; assembly: GCF_978045245.1. Lineage (NCBI taxonomy): Eukaryota > Metazoa > Chordata > Mammalia > Rodentia > Muridae > Mus > Mus caroli. The sequence goes on from NW_028227279.1 coordinate 8,898,927, forward strand.
ATGAGTGAGTTGCACTGAAAAACTTAGAATATAAGAAACGCACAGTGTAGTACATAGTATATGAGTGAGTTGCACTGAAAAACTTAGAATATAAGAAACGCACAGTGTAGTACATAGTATATGAGTGAGTTGCACTGAAAAACTTAGAATATAAGAAACGAAAAGTGTAGTACATAGTATATGAGTGAGTTGCACTGAAAAACTTAGAATATAAGAAACGCACAGTGTAGTACATAGTATATGAGTGAGTTGCACTGAAAAACTTAGAATATAAGAAATGCACAGTGTAGTACATAGTATATGAGTGAGTTGCACTGAAAAACTTAGAATATAAGAAACGCACAGTGTAGTACATAGTATATGAGTGAGTTGCACTGAAAAACTTAGAATATAAGAAACGCACAGTGTAGTACATAGTATATGAGTGAGTTGCACTGAAAAACTTAGAATATAAGAAACGCACAGTGTAGTACATAGTATATGAGTGAGTTGCACTGAAAAACTTAGAATATAAGAAACGCTCAGTGTAGTACATAGTATATGAGTGAGTTGCACTGAAAAACTTAGAATATAAGAAACGCACATTGTAGTACATAGTATATGAGTGAGTTGCACTGAAAAACTTAGAATATAAGAAACGCACAGTGTAGTACATAGTATATGAGTGAGTTGCACTGAAAAACTTAGAATATAAGAAACGCACAGTGTAGTACATAGTATATGAGTGAGTTGCACTGAAAAACTTAGAATATAAGAAACGCACAGTGTAGTACATAGTATATGAGTGAGTTGCACTGAAAAACTTAGAATATAAGAAACGCTCAGTGTAGTACATAGTATATGAGTGAGTTCCACTGAAAAACTTAGAATTTAAGAAACGGACAGTGTAGTACATAGTATATGAGTGAGTTGCACTGAAAAACTTAGAATATAAGAAACGCACAGTGTAGTACATAGTATATGAGTGAGTTGCACTGAAAAACTTAGAATATAAGAAACGCACAGTGTAGTACATAGTATATGAGTGAGTTGCACTGAAAAACTTAGAATATAAGAAACGCACATTGTAGTACATCGTATATGAGTGAGTTGCACTGAAAAACGTAGAATATAAGAAACGCACATTGTAGTACATCGTATATGAGTGAGTTGCACTGAAAAACTTAGAATATAAGAAACGCACATTGTAGTACATCGTATATGAGTGAGTTGCACTGAAAAACTTAGAATATAAGAAACGCACAGTGTAGTACATAGTATATGAGTGAGTTGCACTGAAAAACTTAGAATATAAGAAACGCACAGTGTAGTACATAGTATATGAGTGAGTTGCACTGAAAAACTTAGAATATAAGAAACGCACAGTGTAGTACATAGTATATGAGTGAGTTGCACTGAAAAACTTAGAATATAAGAAACGCAAAGTGTAGTACATAGTATATGAGTGAGTTGCACTGAAAAACTTAGAATATAAGAAACGCACAGTGTAGTACATAGTATATGAGTGAGTTGCACTCAAAAACTTAGAATATAAGAAACGCACAGTGTAGTACATAGTATATGAGTGAGTTGCACTGAAAAACTTAGAATATAAGAAACGCACATTGTAGTACATAGTATATGAGTGAGTTGCACTGAAAAACTTAGAATATAAGAAACGCACAGTGTAGTACATAGTATATGAGTGAGTTGCACTGAAAAACTTAGAATATAAGAAACGCACAGTGTAGTACATAGTATATGAGTGAGTTGCACTGAAAAACTTAGAATATAAGAAACGCACAGTGTAGTACATAGTATATGAGTGAGTTGCACTGAAAAACTTAGAATATAAGAAACGCACAGTGTAGTACATAGTATATGAGTGAGTTGCACTGAAAAACTTAGAATATAAGAAACGCACAGTGTAGTACATAGTATATGAGTGAGTTGCACTGAAAAACTTAGAATATAAGAAACGCACAGTGTAGTACATAGTATATGAGTGAGTTGCACTGAAAAACTTAGAATATAAGAAACGCAAAGTGTAGTACATAGTATATGAGTGAGTTGCACTGAAAAACTTAGAATATAAGAAACGCACAGTGTAGTACATAGTATATGAGTGAGTTGCACTCAAAAACTTAGAATATAAGAAACGCACAGTGTAGTACATAGTATATGAGTGAGTTGCACTGAAAAACTTAGAATATAAGAAACGCACATTGTAGTACATAGTATATGAGTGAGTTGCACTGAAAAACTTAGAATATAAGAAACGCACAGTGTAGTACATAGTATATGAGTGAGTTGCACTGAAAAACTTAGAATATAAGAAACGCACAGTGTAGTACATAGTATATGAGTGAGTTGCACTGAAAAACTTAGAATATAAGAAACGCACAGTGTAGTACATAGTATATGAGTGAGTTGCACTGAAAAACTTAGAATATAAGAAACGCTCAGTGTAGTACATAGTATATGAGTGAGTTCCACTGAAAAACTTAGAATTTAAGAAACGGACAGTGTAGTACATAGTATATGAGTGAGTTGCACTGAAAAACTTAGAATATAAGAAACGCACAGTGTAGTACATAGTATATGAGTGAGTTGCACTGAAAAACTTAGAATATAAGAAACGCACAGTGTAGTACATAGTATATGAGTGAGTTGCACTGAAAAACTTAGAATATAAGAAACGCACATTGTAGTACATCGTATATGAGTGAGTTGCACTGAAAAACGTAGAATATAAGAAACGCACATTGTAGTACATCGTATATGAGTGAGTTGCACTGAAAAACTTAGAATATAAGAAACGCACATTGTAGTACATCGTATATGAGTGAGTTGCACTGAAAAACTTAGAATATAAGAAACGCACAGTGTAGTACATAGTATATGAGTGAGTTGCACTGAAAAACTTAGAATGTAAGAAACGCACAGTGTAGTACATAGTATATGAGTGAGTTGCACTGAAAAACTTAGAATATAAGAAACGCACAGTGTAGTACATAGTATATGAGTGAGTTGCACTGAAAAACTTAGAATATAAGAAACGCACAGTGTAGTACATAGTATATGAGTGAGTTGCACTGAAAAACTTAGAATATAAGAAACGCACAGTGTAGTACATAGTATATGAGTGAGTTGCACTGAAAAACTTAGAATATAAGAAACGCAAAGTGTAGTACATAGTATATGAGTGAGTTGCACTGAAAAACTTAGAATATAAGAAACGCACAGTGTAGTACATAGTATATGAGTGAGTTGCACTCAAAAACTTAGAATATAAGAAACGCACAGTGTAGTACATAGTATATGAGTGAGTTGCACTGAAAAACTTAGAATATAAGAAACGCACAGTGTAGTACATAGTATATGAGTGAGTTGCACTGAAAAACTTAGAATTTACTGAAAAACCCGCATTACACGAAATGCACAGTGTAGTACATAGTATATGAGTGAGTTGCACTGAAAAACTTAGAATATAAGAAACGCACAGTGTAGTACATAGTATATGAGTGAGTTGCACTGAAAAACTTAGAATATAAGAAACGCACAGTGTAGTACATAGTATATGAGTGAGTTGCACTGAAAAACTTAGAATATAAGAAACGCACAGTGTAGTACATAGTATATGAGTGAGTTGCACTGAAAAACTTAGAATATAAGAAACGCACAGTGTAGTACATAGTATATGAGTGAGTTGCACTGAAAAACTTAGAATATAAGAAACGCACATTGTAGTACATCGTATATGAGTGAGTTGCACTGAAAAACGTAGAATATAAGAAACGCACATTGTAGTACATCGTATATGAGTGAGTTGCACTGAAAAACTTAGAATATAAGAAACGCACATTGTAGTACATCGTATATGAGTGAGTTGCACTGAAAAACTTAGAATATAAGAAACGCACAGTGTAGTACATAGTATATGAGTGAGTTGCACTGAAAAACTTAGAATATAAGAAACGCACAGTGTAGTACATAGTATATGAGTGAGTTGCACTGAAAAACTTAGAATATAAGAAACGCACAGTGTAGTACATAGTATATGAGTGAGTTGCACTGAAAAACTTAGAATATAAGAAACGCAAAGTGTAGTACATAGTATATGAGTGAGTTGCACTGAAAAACTTAGAATATAAGAAACGCACAGTGTAGTACATAGTATATGAGTGAGTTGCACTCAAAAACTTAGAATATAAGAAACGCACAGTGTAGTACATAGTATATGAGTGAGTTGCACTGAAAAACTTAGAATATAAGAAACGCACATTGTAGTACATAGTATATGAGTGAGTTGCACTGAAAAACTTAGAATATAAGAAACGCACAGTGTAGTACATAGTATATGAGTGAGTTGCACTGAAAAACTTAGAATATAAGAAACGCACAGTGTAGTACATAGTATATGAGTGAGTTGCACTGAAAAACTTAGAATATAAGAAACGCACAGTGTAGTACATAGTATATGAGTGAGTTGCACTGAAAAACTTAGAATATAAGAAACGCACAGTGTAGTACATAGTATATGAGTGAGTTGCACTGAAAAACTTAGAATATAAGAAACGCACAGTGTAGTACATAGTATATGAGTGAGTTGCACTGAAAAACTTAGAATATAAGAAACGCACAGTGTAGTACATAGTATATGAGTGAGTTGCACTGAAAAACTTAGAATATAAGAAACGCAAAGTGTAGTACATAGTATATGAGTGAGTTGCACTGAAAAGCTTAGAATATAAGAAACGCTCAGTGTAGTACATAGTATATGAGTGAGTTCCACTGAAAAACTTAGAATATAAGAAACGCACAGTGTAGTACATAGTATATGAGTGAGTTGCACTGAAAAACTTAGAATATAAGAAACGCACAGTGTAGTACATAGTATATGAGTGAGTTGCACTGAAAAACTTAGAATATAAGAAACGCACAGTGTAGTACATAGTATATGAGTGAGTTGCACTGAAAAACTTAGAATATAAGAAACGCACAGTGTAGTACATAGTATATGAGTGAGTTGCACTGAAAAACTTAGAATATAAGAAACGCACAGTGTAGTACATAGTATATGAGTGAGTTGCACTGAAAAACTTAGAATATAAGAAACGCACAGTGTAGTACATAGTATATGAGTGAGTTGCACTGAAAAACTTAGAATATAAGAAACGCACAGTGTAGTACATAGTATATGAGTGAGTTGCACTGAAAAACTTAGAATATAAGAAACGCAAAGTGTAGTACATAGTATATGAGTGAGTTGCACTGAAAAACTTAGAATATAAGAAACGCACAGTGTAGTACATAGTATATGAGTGAGTTGCACTCAAAAACTTAGAATATAAGAAACGCACAGTGTAGTACATAGTATATGAGTGAGTTGCACTGAAAAACTTAGAATATAAGAAACGCACATTGTAGTACATAGTATATGAGTGAGTTGCACTGAAAAACTTAGAATATAAGAAACGCACAGTGTAGTACATAGTATATGAGTGAGTTGCACTGAAAAACTTAGAATATAAGAAACGCACAGTGTAGTACATAGTATATGAGTGAGTTGCACTGAAAAACTTAGAATATAAGAAACGCACAGTGTAGTACATAGTATATGAGTGAGTTGCACTGAAAAACTTAGAATATAAGAAACGCTCAGTGTAGTACATAGTATATGAGTGAGTTCCACTGAAAAACTTAGAATTTAAGAAACGGACAGTGTAGTACATAGTATATGAGTGAGTTGCACTGAAAAACTTAGAATATAAGAAACGCACAGTGTAGTACATAGTATATGAGTGAGTTGCACTGAAAAACTTAGAATATAAGAAACGCACAGTGTAGTACATAGTATATGAGTGAGTTGCACTGAAAAACTTAGAATATAAGAAACGCACATTGTAGTACATCGTATATGAGTGAGTTGCACTGAAAAACGTAGAATATAAGAAACGCACATTGTAGTACATCGTATATGAGTGAGTTGCACTGAAAAACTTAGAATATAAGAAACGCACATTGTAGTACATCGTATATGAGTGAGTTGCACTGAAAAACTTAGAATATAAGAAACGCACAGTGTAGTACATAGTATATGAGTGAGTTGCACTGAAAAACTTAGAATGTAAGAAACGCACAGTGTAGTACATAGTATATGAGTGAGTTGCACTGAAAAACTTAGAATATAAGAAACGCACAGTGTAGTACATAGTATATGAGTGAGTTGCACTGAAAAACTTAGAATATAAGAAACGCACAGTGTAGTACATAGTATATGAGTGAGTTGCACTGAAAAACTTAGAATATAAGAAACGCACAGTGTAGTACATAGTATATGAGTGAGTTGCACTGAAAAACTTAGAATATAAGAAACGCAAAGTGTAGTACATAGTATATGAGTGAGTTGCACTGAAAAACTTAGAATATAAGAAACGCACAGTGTAGTACATAGTATATGAGTGAGTTGCACTCAAAAACTTAGAATATAAGAAACGCACAGTGTAGTACATAGTATATGAGTGAGTTGCACTGAAAAACTTAGAATATAAGAAACGCACAGTGTAGTACATAGTATATGAGTGAGTTGCACTGAAAAACTTAGAATTTACTGAAAAACCCGCATTACACGAAATGCACAGTGTAGTACATAGTATATGAGTGAGTTGCACTGAAAAACTTAGAATATAAGAAACGCACAGTGTAGTACATAGTATATGAGTGAGTTGCACTGAAAAACTTAGAATATAAGAAACGCACAGTGTAGTACATAGTATATGAGTGAGTTGCACTGAAAAACTTAGAATATAAGAAACGCACAGTGTAGTACATAGTATATGAGTGAGTTGCACTGAAAAACTTAGAATATAAGAAACGCACAGTGTAGTACATAGTATATGAGTGAGTTGCACTGAAAAACTTAGAATATAAGAAACGCACATTGTAGTACATCGTATATGAGTGAGTTGCACTGAAAAACGTAGAATATAAGAAACGCACATTGTAGTACATCGTATATGAGTGAGTTGCACTGAAAAACTTAGAATATAAGAAACGCACATTGTAGTACATCGTATATGAGTGAGTTGCACTGAAAAACTTAGAATATAAGAAACGCACAGTGTAGTACATAGTATATGAGTGAGTTGCACTGAAAAACTTAGAATATAAGAAACGCACAGTGTAGTACATAGTATATGAGTGAGTTGCACTGAAAAACTTAGAATATAAGAAACGCACAGTGTAGTACATAGTATATGAGTGAGTTGCACTGAAAAACTTAGAATATAAGAAACGCAAAGTGTAGTACATAGTATATGAGTGAGTTGCACTGAAAAACTTAGAATATAAGAAACGCACAGTGTAGTACATAGTATATGAGTGAGTTGCACTCAAAAACTTAGAATATAAGAAACGCACAGTGTAGTACATAGTATATGAGTGAGTTGCACTGAAAAACTTAGAATATAAGAAACGCACATTGTAGTACATAGTATATGAGTGAGTTGCACTGAAAAACTTAGAATATAAGAAACGCACAGTGTAGTACATAGTATATGAGTGAGTTGCACTGAAAAACTTAGAATATAAGAAACGCACAGTGTAGTACATAGTATATGAGTGAGTTGCACTGAAAAACTTAGAATATAAGAAACGCACAGTGTAGTACATAGTATATGAGTGAGTTGCACTGAAAAACTTAGAATATAAGAAACGCACAGTGTAGTACATAGTATATGAGTGAGTTGCACTGAAAAACTTAGAATATAAGAAACGCACAGTGTAGTACATAGTATATGAGTGAGTTACACTGAAAAACTTAGAATATAAGAAACGCACAGTGTAGTACATAGTATATGAGTGAGTTGCACTGAAAAACTTAGAATATAAGAAACGCAAAGTGTAGTACATAGTATATGAGTGAGTTGCACTGAAAAACTTAGAATATAAGAAACGCACAGTGTAGTACATAGTATATGAGTGAGTTGCACTCAAAAACTTAGAATATAAGAAACGCACAGTGTAGTACATAGTATATGAGTGAGTTGCACTGAAAAACTTAGAATATAAGAAACGCACATTGTAGTACATAGTATATGAGTGAGTTGCACTGAAAAACTTAGAATATAAGAAACGCACAGTGTAGTACATAGTATATGAGTGAGTTGCACTGAAAAACTTAGAATATAAGAAACGCACAGTGTAGTACATAGTATATGAGTGAGTTGCACTGAAAAACTTAGAATATAAGAAACGCACAGTGTAGTACATAGTATATGAGTGAGTTGCACTGAAAAACTTAGAATATAAGAAACGCTCAGTGTAGTACATAGTATATGAGTGAGTTCCACTGAAAAACTTAGAATTTAAGAAACGGACAGTGTAGTACATAGTATATGAGTGAGTTGCACTGAAAAACTTAGAATATAAGAAACGCACAGTGTAGTACATAGTATATGAGTGAGTTGCACTGAAAAACTTAGAATATAAGAAACGCACAGTGTAGTACATAGTATATGAGTGAGTTGCACTGAAAAACTTAGAATATAAGAAACGCACATTGTAGTACATCGTATATGAGTGAGTTGCACTGAAAAACGTAGAATATAAGAAACGCACATTGTAGTACATCGTATATGAGTGAGTTGCACTGAAAAACTTAGAATATAAGAAACGCACATTGTAGTACATCGTATATGAGTGAGTTGCACTGAAAAACTTAGAATATAAGAAACGCACAGTGTAGTACATAGTATATGAGTGAGTTGCACTGAAAAACTTAGAATGTAAGAAACGCACAGTGTAGTACATAGTATATGAGTGAGTTGCACTGAAAAACTTAGAATATAAGAAACGCACAGTGTAGTACATAGTATATGAGTGAGTTGCACTGAAAAACTTAGAATATAAGAAACGCACAGTGTAGTACATAGTATATGAGTGAGTTGCACTGAAAAACTTAGAATATAAGAAACGCACAGTGTAGTACATAGTATATGAGTGAGTTGCACTGAAAAACTTAGAATATAAGAAACGCAAAGTGTAGTACATAGTATATGAGTGAGTTGCACTGAAAAACTTAGAATATAAGAAACGCACAGTGTAGTACATAGTATATGAGTGAGTTGCACTCAAAAACTTAGAATATAAGAAACGCACAGTGTAGTACATAGTATATGAGTGAGTTGCACTGAAAAACTTAGAATATAAGAAACGCACAGTGTAGTACATAGTATATGAGTGAGTTGCACTGAAAAACTTAGAATTTACTGAAAAACCCGCATTACACGAAATGCACAGTGTAGTACATAGTATATGAGTGAGTTGCACTGAAAAACTTAGAATATAAGAAACGCACAGTGTAGTACATAGTATATGAGTGAGTTGCACTGAAAAACTTAGAATATAAGAAACGCACAGTGTAGTACATAGTATATGAGTGAGTTGCACTGAAAAACTTAGAATATAAGAAACGCACAGTGTAGTACATAGTATATGAGTTAGTTGCACTGAAAAACTTAGAATTTACTGAAAAACACGCATTACACGAAATGCACAGTGTAGTACATAGTATATGAGTGAGTTGCACTGAAAAACTTAGAATATAAGAAACGCACAGTGTAGTACATAGTAAATGAGTGAGTTGCACTGAAAAACTTAGAATATAAGAAACGCACAGTGTAGTACATAGTATATGAGTGAGTTGCACTGAAAAACTTAGAATATAAGAAACGCACAGTGTAGTACATAGTATATGAGTGAGTTGCACTGAAAAACTTAGAATATAAGAAACGCACAGTGTAGTACATAGTATATGAGTGAGTTGCACTGAAAAACTTAGTATATAAGAAACGCACAGTGTAGTACATAGTATATGAGTGAGTTGCACTGAAAAACTTAGAATATAAGAAACGCACAGTGTAGTACATAGTATATGAGTGAGTTGCACTCAAAAACTTAGAATATAAGAAACGCACAATGTAGTACATAGTATATGAGTGAGTTGCACTGAAAAACTTAGAATATAAGAAACGCACAGTGTAGTACATAGTATATGAGTGAGTTGCACTGAAAAACTTAGAATATAAGAAACGCACAGTGTAGTACATAGTATATGAGTGAGTTGCACTGAAAAACTTAGAATATAAGAAACGCACAGTGTAGTACATAGTATATGAGTGAGTTGCACTGAAAAACTTAGAATATAAGAAACGCACAGTGTAGTACATAGTATATGAGTGAGTTGCACTGAAAAACTTAGAATATAAGAAACGCACAGTGTAGTACATAGTATATGAGTGAGTTGCACTGAAAAACTTAGAATATAAGAAACGCAAAGTGTAGTACATAGTATATGAGTGAGTTGCACTGAAAAACTTAGAATATAAGAAACGCACAGTGTAGTACATAGTATATGAGTGAGTTGCACTCAAAAACTTAGAATATAAGAAACGCACAGTGTAGTACATAGTATATGAGTGAGTTGCACTGAAAAACTTAGAATATAAGAAACGCACAGTGTAGTACATAGTATATGAGTGAGTTGCACTGAAAAACTTAGAATTTACTGAAAAACCCGCATTACACGAAATGCACAGTGTAGTATATAGTATATGAGTGAGTTGCACTGAAAAACTTAGAATATAAGAAACGCACAGTGTAGTACATAGTATATGAGTGAGTTGCACTGAAAAACTTAGAATATAAGAAAAGCACAGTGTAGTACATAGTATATGAGTGAGTTGCACTGAAAAACTTAGAATATAAGAAACGCACAGTGTAGTACATAGTATATGAGTGAGTTGCACTGAAAAACTTAGAATATAAGAAACGCACAGTGTAGTACATAGTATATGAGTGAGTTGCACTGAAAAACTTAGAATATAAGAAACGCACAGTGTAGTACATAGTATATGAGTGAGTTGCACTGAAAAACTTAGAATATAAGAAATGCACAGTGTAGTACATAGTATATGAGTGAGTTGCACTGAAAAACTTAGAATATAAGAAACGCACAGTGTAGTACATAGTATATGAGTGAGTTGCACTGAAAAACTTAGAATATAAGAAACGCACAGTGTAGTACATAGTATATGAGTGAGTTGCACTGAAAAACTTAGAATATAAGAAACGCACAGTGTAGTACATAGTATATGAGTGAGTTGCACTGAAAAACTTAGAATATAAGAAACGCACAGTGTAGTACATAGTATAAGAGTGAGTTGTACTGAAAAACTTAGAATATAAGAAACGCACAGTGTAGTACATAGTATAAGAGTGAGTTGCACTGAAAAACTTAGAATATAAGAAACGCACAGTGTAGTACATAGTATATGAGTGAGTTGCACTGAAAAACTTAGAATATAAGAAACGCACAGTGTAGTACATAGTATATGAGTGAGTTGCACTGAAAAACTTAGAATATAAGAAACGCACAGTGTAGTACATAGTATATGAGTGAGTTGCACTGAAAAACTTAGAATATAAGAAACGCACAGTGTAGTACATAGTATAAGAGTGAGTTGCACTGAAAAACTTAGAATATAAGAAACGCACAGTGTAGTACATAGTATATGAGTGAGTTGCACTGAAAAACTTAGAATATAAGAAACGCACAGTGTAGTACATAGTATATGAGTGAGTTGCACTGAAAAACTTAGAATTTAAGAAACGCACAGTGTAGTACAAAGTATATGAGTGAGTTGCACTGAAAAACTTAGAATATAAGAAACGCACAGTGTAGTACATAGTATATGAGTGAGTTGCACTGAAAAACTTAGAATATAAGAAACGCACAGTGTAGTACATAGTATATGAGTGAGTTGCACTGAAAAACTTAGAATATAAGAAACGCACAGTGTAGTACATAGTATATGAGTGAGTTGCACTGAAAAACTTAGAATTTACTGAAAAACCCGCATTACACGAAATGCACAGTGTAGTACATAGTATATGAGTGAGTTGCACTGAAAAACTTAGAATATAAGAAACGCACAGTGTAGTACATAGTATATGAGTGAGTTGCACTGAAAAACTTAGAATATAAGAAACGCACAGTGTAGTACATAGTATATGAGTGAGTTGAACTGAAAAACTTAGAATATAAGAAACGCACAGTGTAGTACATAGTATATGAGTGAGTTGCACTCAAAAACTTAGAATATAAGAAACGCACAGTGTAGTACATAGTATATGAGTGAATTGAACTGAAAAACTTAGAATATAAGAAACGCACAGTGTAGTACATAGTATATGAGTGAGTTGCACTGAAAAACTTAGAATTTACTGAAAAACACGCATTACACGAAATGCACAGTGTAGTACATAGTATATGAGTGAGTTGCACTGAAAAACTTAGAATATAAGAAACGCACAGTGTAGTACATAGTATATGAGTGAGTTGCACTGAAAAACTTAGAATATAAGAAACGCACAGTGTAGTACATAGTATATGAGTGAGTTGCACTGAAAAACTTAGAATATAAGAAACGCACAGTGTAGTACATAGTATATGAGTGAGTTGCACTGAAAAACTTAGAATATAAGAAACGCACAGTGTAGTACATAGTATATGAGTGAGTTGCACTGAAAAACTTAGAATATAAGAAACGCACAGTGTAGTACATAGTATATGAGTGAGTTGCACTGAAAAACTTAGAATATAAGAAACGCACAGTGTAGTACATAGTATATGAGTGAGTTGCACTGAAAAACTTAGAATATAAGAAACGCACAGTGTAGTACATAGTATATGAGTGAGTTGCACTGAAAAACTTAGAATATAAGAAACGCAAAGTGTAGTACATAGTATATGAGTGAGTTGCACTGAAAAACTTAGAATATAAGAAACGCACAGTGTAGTACATAGTATATGAGTGAGTTGCACTCAAAAACTTAGAATATAAGAAACGCACAGTGTAGTACATAGTATATGAGTGAGTTGCACTGAAAAACTTAGAATATAAGAAACGCACAGTGTAGTACATAGTATATGAGTGAGTTGCACTGAAAAACTTAGAATTTACTGAAAAACCCGCATTACACGAAATGCACAGTGTAGTACATAGTATATGAGTGAGTTGCACTGAAAAACTTAGAATATAAGAAACGCACAGTGTAGTACATAGTATATGAGTGAGTTGCACTGAAAAACTTAGAATATAAGAAACGCACAGTGTAGTACATAGTATATGAGTGAGTTGCACTGAAAAACTTAGAATATAAGAAACGCACAGTGTAGTACATAGTATATGAGTGAGTTGCACTGAAAAACTTAGAATATAAGAAACGCACAGTGTAGTACATAGTATATGAGTGAGTTGCACTGAAAAACTTAGAATATAAGAAACGCACAGTGTAGTACATAGTATATGAGTGAGTTGCACTGAAAAACTTAGAATATAAGAAACGCACAGTGTAGTACATAGTATATGAGTGAGTTGCACTGAAAAACTTAGAATATAAGAAACGCACAGTGTAGTACATAGTATATGAGTGAGTTGCACTGAAAAACTTAGAATATAAGAAACGCACAGTGTAGTACATAGTATATGAGTGAGTTGCACTGAAAAACTTAGAATATAAGAAACGCACAGTGTAGTACATAGTATATGAGTGAGTTCCACTGAAAAACTTAGAATTTAAGAAACGGACAGTGTAGTACATAGTATATGAGTGAGTTGCACTGAAAAACTTAGAATATAAGAAACGCACAGTGTAGTACATAGTATATGAGTGAGTTGCACTGAAAAACTTAGAATATAAGAAACGCACAGTGTAGTACATAGTATATGAGTGAGTTGCACTGAAAAACTTAGAATATAAGAAACGCACAGTGTAGTACATCGTATATGAGTGAGTTGCACTGAAAAACTTAGAATATAAGAAACGCACATTGTAGTACATCGTATATGAGTGAGTTGCACTGAAAAACTTAGAATATAAGAAACGCACATTGTAGTACATCGTATATGAGTGAGTTGCACTGAAAAACTTAGAATATAAGAAACGCACAGTGTAGTACATAGTATATGAGTGAGTTGCACTGAAAAACTTAGAATATAAGAAACGCACAGTGTAGTACATAGTATATGAGTGAGTTGCACTGAAAAACTTAGAATTTAAGAAACGCACAGTGTAGTACAAAGTATATGAGTGAGTTGCACTGAAAAACTTAGAATATAAGAAACGCACAGTGTAGTACATAGTATATGAGTGAGTTGCACTGAAAAACTTAGAATATAAGAAACGCACAGTGTAGTACATAGTATATGAGTGAGTTGCACTGAAAAACTTAGAATATAAGAAACGCACAGTGTAGTACATAGTATATGAGTGAGTTGCACTGAAAAACTTAGAATTTACTGAAAAACCCGCATTACACGAAATGCACAGTGTAGTACATAGTATATGAGTGAGTTGCACTGAAAAACTTAGAATATAAGAAACGCACAGTGTAGTACATAGTATATGAGTGAGTTGCACTGAAAAACTTAGAATATAAGAAACGCACAGTGTAGTACATAGTATATGAGTGAGTTGAACTGAAAAACTTAGAATATAAGAAACGCACAGTGTAGTACATAGTATATGAGTGAGTTGCACTCAAAAACTTAGAATATAAGAAACGCACAGTGTAGTACATAGTATATGAGTGAATTGAACTGAAAAACTTAGAATATAAGAAACGCACAGTGTAGTACATAGTATATGAGTGAGTTGCACTGAAAAACTTAGAATTTACTGAAAAACACGCATTACACGAAATGCACAGTGTAGTACATAGTATATGAGTGAGTTGCACTGAAAAACTTAGAATATAAGAAACGCACAGTGTAGTACATAGTATATGAGTGAGTTGCACTGAAAAACTTAGAATATAAGAAACGCACAGTGTAGTACATAGTATATGAGTGAGTTGCACTGAAAAACTTAGAATATAAGAAACGCACAGTGTAGTACATAGTATATGAGTGAGTTGCACTGAAAAACTTAGAATATAAGAAACGCACAGTGTAGTACATAGTATATGAGTGAGTTGCACTGAAAAACTTAGAATATAAGAAACGCACAGTGTAGTACATAGTATATGAGTGAGTTGCACTGAAAAACTTAGAATATAAGAAACGCACAGTGTAGTACATAGTATATGAGTGAGTTGCACTGAAAAACTTAGAATATAAGAAACGCACAGTGTAGTACATAGTATATGAGTGAGTTGCACTGAAAAACTTAGAATATAAGAAACGCAAAGTGTAGTACATAGTATATGAGTGAGTTGCACTGAAAAACTTAGAATATAAGAAACGCACAGTGTAGTACATAGTATATGAGTGAGTTGCACTCAAAAACTTAGAATATAAGAAACGCACAGTGTAGTACATAGTATATGAGTGAGTTGCACTGAAAAACTTAGAATATAAGAAACGCACAGTGTAGTACATAGTATATGAGTGAGTTGCACTGAAAAACTTAGAATTTACTGAAAAACCCGCATTACACGAAATGCACAGTGTAGTACATAGTATATGAGTGAGTTGCACTGAAAAACTTAGAATATAAGAAACGCACAGTGTAGTACATAGTATATGAGTGAGTTGCACTGAAAAACTTAGAATATAAGAAACGCACAGTGTAGTACATAGTATATGAGTGAGTTGCACTGAAAAACTTAGAATATAAGAAACGCACAGTGTAGTACATAGTATATGAGTGAGTTGCACTGAAAAACTTAGAATATAAGAAACGCACAGTGTAGTACATAGTATATGAGTGAGTTGCACTGAAAAACTTAGAATATAAGAAACGCACAGTGTAGTACATAGTATATGAGTGAGTTGCACTGAAAAACTTAGAATATAAGAAACGCACAGTGTAGTACATAGTATATGAGTGAGTTGCACTGAAAAACTTAGAATATAAGAAACGCACAGTGTAGTACATAGTATATGAGTGAGTTGCACTGAAAAACTTAGAATATAAGAAACGCACAGTGTAGTACATAGTATATGAGTGAGTTGCACTGAAAAACTTAGAATATAAGAAACGCACAGTGTAGTACATAGTATATGAGTGAGTTCCACTGAAAAACTTAGAATTTAAGAAACGGACAGTGTAGTACATAGTATATGAGTGAGTTGCACTGAAAAACTTAGAATATAAGAAACGCACAGTGTAGTACATAGTATATGAGTGAGTTGCACTGAAAAACTTAGAATATAAGAAACGCACAGTGTAGTACATAGTATATGAGTGAGTTGCACTGAAAAACTTAGAATATAAGAAACGCACAGTGTAGTACATCGTATATGAGTGAGTTGCACTGAAAAACTTAGAATATAAGAAACGCACATTGTAGTACATCGTATATGAGTGAGTTGCACTGAAAAACTTAGAATATAAGAAACGCACATTGTAGTACATCGTATATGAGTGAGTTGCACTGAAAAACTTAGAATATAAGAAACGCACAGTGTAGTACATAGTATATGAGTGAGTTGCACTGAAAAACTTAGAATATAAGAAACGCACAGTGTAGTACATAGTATATGAGTGAGTTGCACTGAAAAACTTAGAATATAAGAAACGCACAGTGTAGTACATAGTATATGAGTGAGTTGCACTGAAAAACTTAGAATATAAGAAACGCACAGTGTAGTACATAGTATATGAGTGAGTTGCACTGAAAAACTTAGAATATAAGAAACGCACAGTGTAGTACATAGTATATGAGTGAGTTGCACTGAAAAACTTAGAATATAAGAAACGCAAAGTGTAGTACATAGTATATGAGTGAGTTGCACTGAAAAACTTAGAATATAAGAAACGCACAGTGTAGTACATAGTATATGAGTGAGTTGCACTGAAAAACTTAGAATATAAGAAACGCACAGTGTAGTACATAGTATATGAGTGAGTTGCACTGAAAAACTTAGAATATAAGAAACGCACAGTGTAGTACATAGTATATGAGTGAGTTGCACTGAAAAACTTAGAATATAAGAAACGCACAGTGTAGTACATAGTATATGAGTGAGTTGCACTGAAAAACTTAGAATTTACTGAAAAACCCGCATTACACGAAATGCACAGTGTAGTACATAGTATATGAGTGAGTTGCACTGAAAAACTTAGAATATAAGAAACGCACAGTGTAGTACATAGTATATGAGTGAGTTGCACTGAAAAACTTAGAATATAAGAAACGCACAGTGTAGTACATAGTATATGAGTGAGTTGCACTGAAAAACTTAGAATATAAGAAACGCACAGTGTAGTACATAGTATATGAGTGAGTTGCACTGAAAAACTTAGAATATAAGAAACGAAAAGTGTAGTACATAGTATATGAGTGAGTTGCACTGAAAAACTTAGAATATAAGAAACGCACAGTGTAGTACATAGTATATGAGTGAGTTGCACTGAAAAACTTAGAATATAAGAAATGCACAGTGTAGTACATAGTATATGAGTGAGTTGCACTGAAAAACTTAGAATATAAGAAACGCACAGTGTAGTACATAGTATATGAGTGAGTTGCACTGAAAAACTTAGAATATAAGAAACGCACAGTGTAGTACATAGTATATGAGTGAGTTGCACTGAAAAACTTAGAATATAAGAAACGCACAGTGTAGTACATAGTATATGAGTGAGTTGCACTGAAAAACTTAGAATATAAGAAACGCTCAGTGTAGTACATAGTATATGAGTGAGTTGCACTGAAAAACTTAGAATATAAGAAACGCACATTGTAGTACATAGTATATGAGTGAGTTGCACTGAAAAACTTAGAATATAAGAAACGCACAGTGTAGTACATAGTATATGAGTGAGTTGCACTGAAAAACTTAGAATATAAGAAACGCACAGTGTAGTACATAGTATATGAGTGAGTTGCACTGAAAAACTTAGAATATAAGAAACGCACAGTGTAGTACATAGTATATGAGTGAGTTGCACTGAAAAACTTAGAATATAAGAAACGCTCAGTGTAGTACATAGTATATGAGTGAGTTCCACTGAAAAACTTAGAATTTAAGAAACGGACAGTGTAGTACATAGTATATGAGTGAGTTGCACTGAAAAACTTAGAATATAAGAAACGCACAGTGTAGTACATAGTATATGAGTGAGTTGCACTGAAAAACTTAGAATATAAGAAACGCACAGTGTAGTACATAGTATATGAGTGAGTTGCACTGAAAAACTTAGAATATAAGAAACGCACATTGTAGTACATCGTATATGAGTGAGTTGCACTGAAAAACGTAGAATATAAGAAACGCACATTGTAGTACATCGTATATGAGTGAGTTGCACTGAAAAACTTAGAATATAAGAAACGCACATTGTAGTACATCGTATATGAGTGAGTTGCACTGAAAAACTTAGAATATAAGAAACGCACAGTGTAGTACATAGTATATGAGTGAGTTGCACTGAAAAACTTAGAATATAAGAAACGCACAGTGTAGTACATAGTATATGAGTGAGTTGCACTGAAAAACTTAGAATATAAGAAACGCACAGTGTAGTACATAGTATATGAGTGAGTTGCACTGAAAAACTTAGAATATAAGAAACGCACAGTGTAGTACATAGTATATGAGTGAGTTGCACTGAAAAACTTAGAATATAAGAAACGCACAGTGTAGTACATAGTATATGAGTGAGTTGCACTGAAAAACTTAGAATATAAGAAACGCAAAGTGTAGTACATAGTATATGAGTGAGTTGCACTGAAAAACTTAGAATATAAGAAACGCACAGTGTAGTACATAGTATATGAGTGAGTTGCACTCAAAAACTTAGAATATAAGAAACGCACAGTGTAGTACATAGTATATGAGTGAGTTGCACTGAAAAACTTAGAATATAAGAAACGCACATTGTAGTACATAGTATATGAGTGAGTTGCACTGAAAAACTTAGAATATAAGAAACGCACAGTGTAGTACATAGTATATGAGTGAGTTGCACTGAAAAACTTAGAATATAAGAAACGCACAGTGTAGTACATAGTATATGAGTGAGTTGCACTGAAAAACTTAGAATATAAGAAACGCACAGTGTAGTACATAGTATATGAGTGAGTTGCACTGAAAAACTTAGAATATAAGAAACGCTCAGTGTAGTACATAGTATATGAGTGAGTTCCACTGAAAAACTTAGAATTTAAGAAACGGACAGTGTAGTACATAGTATATGAGTGAGTTGCACTGAAAAACTTAGAATATAAGAAACGCACAGTGTAGTACATAGTATATGAGTGAGTTGCACTGAAAAACTTAGAATATAAGAAACGCACAGTGTAGTACATAGTATATGAGTGAGTTGCACTGAAAAACTTAGAATATAAGAAACGCACATTGTAGTACATCGTATATGAGTGAGTTGCACTGAAAAACGTAGAATATAAGAAACGCACATTGTAGTACATCGTATATGAGTGAGTTGCACTGAAAAACTTAGAATATAAGAAACGCACATTGTAGTACATCGTATATGAGTGAGTTGCACTGAAAAACTTAGAATATAAGAAACGCACAGTGTAGTATATAGTATATGAGTGAGTTGCACTGAAAAACTTAGAATATAAGAAACGCACAGTGTAGTACATAGTATATGAGTGAGTTGCACTGAAAAACTTAGAATATAAGAAACGCACAGTGTAGTACATAGTATATGAGTGAGTTGCACTGAAAAACTTAGAATATAAGAAACGCACAGTGTAGTACATAGTATATGAGTGAGTTGCACTGAAAAACTTAGAATATAAGAAACGCACAGTGTAGTACATAGTATATGAGTGAGTTGCACTGAAAAACTTAGAATATAAGAAACGCAAAGTGTAGTACATAGTATATGAGTGAGTTGCACTGAAAAACTTAGAATATAAGAAACGCACAGTGTAGTACATAGTATATGAGTGAGTTGCACTCAAAAACTTAGAATATAAGAAACGCACAGTGTAGTACATAGTATATGAGTGAGTTGCACTGAAAAACTTAGAATATAAGAAACGCACAGTGTAGTACATAGTATATGAGTGAGTTGCACTGAAAAACTTAGAATTTACTGAAAAACCCGCATTACACGAAATGCACAGTGTAGTACATAGTATATGAGTGAGTTGCACTGAAAAACTTAGAATATAAGAAACGCACAGTGTAGTACATAGTATATGAGTGAGTTGCACTGAAAAACTTAGAATATAAGAAACGCACAGTGTAGTACATAGTATATGAGTGAGTTGCACTGAAAAACTTAGAATATAAGAAACGCACAGTGTAGTACATAGTATATGAGTGAGTTGCACTGAAAAACTTAGAATATAAGAAACGAAAAGTGTAGTACATAGTATATGAGTGAGTTGCACTGAAAAACTTAGAATATAAGAAACGCACAGTGTAGTACATAGTATATGAGTGAGTTGCACTGAAAAACTTAGAATATAAGAAATGCACAGTGTAGTACATAGTATATGAGTGAGTTGCACTGAAAAACTTAGAATATAAGAAACGCACAGTGTAGTACATAGTATATGAGTGAGTTGCACTGAAAAACTTAGAATATAAGAAACGCACATTGTAGTACATAGTATATGAGTGAGTTGCACTGAAAAACTTAGAATATAAGAAACGCACAGTGTAGTACATAGTATATGAGTGAGTTGCACTGAAAAACTTAGAATATAAGAAACGCACAGTGTAGTACATAGTATATGAGTGAGTTGCACTGAAAAACTTAGAATATAAGAAACGCACAGTGTAGTACATAGTATATGAGTGAGTTGCACTGAAAAACTTAGAATATAAGAAACGCACAGTGTAGTACATAGTATATGAGTGAGTTGCACTGAAAAACTTAGAATATAAGAAACGCACAGTGTAGTACATAGTATAAGAGTGAGTTGCACTGAAAAACTTAGAATATAAGAAACGCACAGTGTAGTACATAGTATATGAGTGAGTTGCACTGAAAAACTTAGAATATAAGAAACGCTCAGTGTAGTACATAGTATATGAGTGAGTTCCACTGAAAAACTTAGAATTTAAGAAACGGACAGTGTAGGACATAGTATATGAGTGAGTTGCACTGAAAAACTTAGAATATAAGAAACGCACAGTGTAGTACATAGTATATGAGTGAGTTGCACTGAAAAACTTAGAATATAAGAAACGCACAGTGTAGTACATCGTATATGAGTGAGTTGCACTGAAAAACTTAGAATATAAGAAACGCACATTGTAGTACATCGTATATGAGTGAGTTGCACTGAAAAACTTAGAATATAAGAAACGCACATTGTAGTACATCGTATATGAGTGAGTTGCACTGAAAAACTTAGAATATAAGAAACGTACAGTGTAGTACATAGTATATGAGTGAGTTGCACTGAAAAACTTAGAATATAAGAAACGCACAGTGTAGTACATAGTATATGAGTGAGTTGCACTGAAAAACTTAGAATGTAAGAAACGCACAGTGTAGTACATAGTATATGAGTGAGTTGCACTGAAAAACTTAGAATGTAAGAAACGCACAGTGTAGTACATAGTATATGAGTGAGTTGCACTGAAAAACTTAGAATATAAGAAACGCACATTGTAGTACATAGTATATGAGTGAGTTGCACTGAAAAACTTAGAATATAAGAAACGCACAGTGTAGTACATAGTATATGAGTGAGTTGCACTGAAAAACTTAGAATATAAGAAACGCACAGTGTAGTACATAGTATATGAGTGAGTTGCACTGAAAAACTTAGAATATAAGAAACGCACAGTGTAGTACATAGTATATGAGTGAGTTGCACTGAAAAACTTAGAATATAAGAAACGCACAGTGTAGTACATAGTATATGAGTGAGTTGCACTGAAAAACTTAGAATATAAGAAACGCACAGTGTAGTACATAGTATATGAGTGAGTTGCACTGAAAAACTTAGAATATAAGAAACGCACAGTGTAGTACATAGTATATGAGTGAGTTGCACTGAAAAACTTAGAATATAAGAAACGCACAGTGTAGTACATAGTATAAGAGTGAGTTGCACTGAAAAACTTAGAATATAAGAAACGCACAGTGTAGTACATAGTATATGAGTGAGTTGCACTGAAAAACTTAGAATATAAGAAACGCACAGTGTAGTACATAGTATATGAGTGAGTTGCACTGAAAAACTTAGAATTTAAGAAACGCACAGTGTAGTACAAAGTATATGAGTGAGTTGCACTGAAAAACTTAGAATATAAGAAACGCACAGTGTAGTACATAGTATATGAGTGAGTTGCACTGAAAAACTTAGAATATAAGAAACGCACAGTGTAGTACATAGTATATGAGTGAGTTGCACTGAAAAACTTAGAATATAAGAAACGCACAGTGTAGTACATAGTATATGAGTGAGTTGCACTGAAAAACTTAGAATTTACTGAAAAACCCGCATTACACGAAATGCACAGTGTAGTACATAGTATATGAGTGAGTTGCACTGAAAAACTTAGAATATAAGAAACGCACAGTGTAGTACATAGTATATGAGTGAGTTGCACTGAAAAACTTAGAATATAAGAAACGCACAGTGTAGTACATAGTATATGAGTGAGTTGAACTGAAAAACTTAGAATATAAGAAACGCACAGTGTAGTACATAGTATATGAGTGAGTTGCACTCAAAAACTTAGAATATAAGAAACGCACAGTGTAGTACATAGTATATGAGTGAATTGAACTGAAAAACTTAGAATATAAGAAACGCACAGTGTAGTACATAGTATATGAGTGAGTTGCACTGAAAAACTTAGAATTTACTGAAAAACACGCATTACACGAAATGCACAGTGTAGTACATAGTATATGAGTGAGTTGCACTGAAAAACTTAGAATATAAGAAACGCACAGTGTAGTACATAGTATATGAGTGAGTTGCACTGAAAAACTTAGAATATAAGAAACGCACAGTGTAGTACATAGTATATGAGTGAGTTGCACTGAAAAACTTAGAATATAAGAAACGCACAGTGTAGTACATAGTATATGAGTGAGTTGCACTGAAAAACTTAGAATATAAGAAACGCACAGTGTAGTACATAGTATATGAGTGAGTTGCACTGAAAAACTTAGAATATAAGAAACGAAAAGTGTAGTACATAGTATATGAGTGAGTTGCACTGAAAAACTTAGAATATAAGAAACGAAAAGTGTAGTACATAGTATATGAGTGAGTTGCACTCAAAAACTTAGAATATAAGAAACGCACAGTGTAGTACATAGTATATGAGTGAGTTGCACTGAAAAACTTAGAATATAAGAAACGCACAGTGTAGTACATAGTATATGAGTGAGTTGCACTGAAAAACTTAGAATTTACTGAAAAACCCGCATTACACGAAATGCACAGTGTAGTACATAGTATATGAGTGAGTTGCACTGAAAAACTTAGAATATAAGAAACGCACAGTGTAGTACATAGTATATGAGTGAGTTGCACTGAAAAACTTAGAATATAAGAAACGCACAGTGTAGTACATAGTATATGAGTGAGTTGCACTGAAAAACTTAGAATATAAGAAACGCACAGTGTAGTACATAGTATATGAGTGAGTTGCACTGAAAAACTTAGAATATAAGAAACGCACAGTGTAGTACATAGTATATGAGTGAGTTGCACTGAAAAACTTAGAATATAAGAAACGCACAGTGTAGTACATAGTATATGAGTGAGTTGCACTGAAAAACTTAGAATATAAGAAACGCACAGTGTAGTACATAGTATATGAGTGAGTTGCACTGAAAAACTTAGAATATAAGAAACGCACAGTGTAGTACATAGTATATGAGTGAGTTGCACTGAAAAACTTAGAATATAAGAAACGCACAGTGTAGTACATAGTATATGAGTGAGTTGCACTGAAAAACTTAGAATATAAGAAACGCACAGTGTAGTACATAGTATATGAGTGAGTTGCACTGAAAAACTTAGAATATAAGAAACGCACATTGTAGTACATAGTATATGAGTGAGTTGCACTGAAAAACTTAGAATATAAGAAACGCACATTGTAGTACATAGTATATGAGTGAGTTGCACTGAAAAACTTAGAATATAAGAAACGCACAGTGTAGTACATAGTATATGAGTGAGTTGCACTGAAAAACTTAGAATATAAGAAACGCACAGTGTAGTACATAGTATATGAGTGAGTTGCACTGAAAAACTTAGAATATAAGAAACGCACAGTGTAGTACATAGTATATGAGTGAGTTGCACTGAAAAACTTAGAATATAAGAAACGCACAGTGTAGTACATAGTATATGAGTGAGTTGCACTGAAAAACTTAGAATATAAGAAACGCACAGTGTAGTACATAGTATATGAGTGAGTTGCACTGAAAAACTTAGAATATAAGAAACGCTCAGTGTAGTACATAGTATATGAGTGAGTTCCACTGAAAAACTTAGAATATAAGAAACGCTCAGTGTAGTACATAGTATATGAGTGAGTTCCACTGAAAAACTTAGAATTTAAGAAACGGACAGTGTAGTACATAGTATATGAGTGAGTTGCACTGAAAAACTTAGAATATAAGAAACGCACAGTGTAGTACATAGTATATGAGTGAGTTGCACTGAAAAACTTAGAATATAAGAAACGCACAGTGTAGTACATCGTATATGAGTGAGTTGCACTGAAAAACTTAGAATATAAGAAACGCACAGTGTAGTACATCGTATATGAGTGAGTTGCACTGAAAAACTTAGAATATAAGAAACGCACATTGTAGTACATCGTATATGAGTGAGTTGCACTGAAAAACTTAGAATATAAGAAACGCACATTGTAGTACATCGTATATGAGTGAGTTGCACTGAAAAACTTAGAATATAAGAAACGCACAGTGTAGTACATAGTATATGAGTGAGTTGCACTCAAAAACTTAGAATATAAGAAACGCACAGTGTAGTACATAGTATATGAGTGAGTTGCACTGAAAAACTTAGAATGTAAGAAACGCACAGTGTAGTACATAGTATATGAGTGAGTTGCACTGAAAAACTTAGAATGTAAGAAACGCACAGTGTAGTACATAGTATATGAGTGAGTTGCACTGAAAAACTTAGAATATAAGAAACGCACATTGTAGTACATAGTATATGAGTGAGTTGCACTGAAAAACTTAGAATATAAGAAACGCACAGTGTAGTACATAGTATATGAGTGAGTTGCACTGAAAAACTTAGAATATAAGAAACGCACAGTGTAGTACATAGTATATGAGTGAGTTGCACTGAAAAACTTAGAATATAAGAAACGCACAGTGTAGTACATAGTATATGAGTGAGTTGCACTGAAAAACTTAGAATATAAGAAACGCACAGTGTAGTACATAGTATATGAGTGAGTTGCACTGAAAAACTTAGAATATAAGAAACGCACAGTGTAGTACATAGTATATGAGTGAGTTGCACTGAAAAACTTAGAATATAAGAAACGCACAGTGTAGTACATAGTATATGAGTGAGTTGCACTGAAAAACTTAGAATATAAGAAACGCACAGTGTAGTACATAGTATATGAGTGAGTTGCACTGAAAAACTTAGAATATAAGAAACGCACAGTGTAGTACATAGTATAAGAGTGAGTTGCACTGAAAAACTTAGAATATAAGAAACGCACAGTGTAGTACATAGTATATGAGTGAGTTGCACTGAAAAACTTAGAATTTAAGAAACGCACAGTGTAGTACAAAGTATATGAGTGAGTTGCACTGAAAAACTTAGAATATAAGAAACGCACAGTGTAGTACATAGTATATGAGTGAGTTGCACTGAAAAACTTAGAATATAAGAAACGCACAGTGTAGTACATAGTATATGAGTGAGTTGCACTGAAAAACTTAGAATATAAGAAACGCACAGTGTAGTACATAGTATATGAGTGAGTTGCACTGAAAAACTTAGAATTTACTGAAAAACCCGCATTACACGAAATGCACAGTGTAGTACATAGTATATGAGTGAGTTGCACTGAAAAACTTAGAATATAAGAAACACACAGTGTAGTACATAGTATATGAGTGAGTTGCACTGAAAAACTTAGAATATAAGAAACGCTCAGTGTAGTACATAGTATATGAGTGAGTTCCACTGAAAAACTTAGAATTTAAGAAACGGACAGTGTAGTACATAGTATATGAGTGAGTTGCACTGAAAAACTTAGAATATAAGAAACGCACAGTGTAGTACATAGTATATGAGTGAGTTGCACTGAAAAACTTAGAATATAAGAAACGCACAGTGTAGTACATAGTATATGAGTGAGTTGCACTGAAAAACTTAGAATATAAGAAACGCACAGTGTAGTACATAGTATATGAGTGAGTTGCACTGAAAAACTTAGAATATAAGAAACGCACAGTGTAGTACATAGTATATGAGTGAGTTGCACTGAAAAACTTAGAATGTAAGAAACGCACAGTGTAGTACATAGTATATGAGTGAGTTGCACTGAAAAACTTAGAATGTAAGAAACGCACAGTGTAGTACATAGTATATGAGTGAGTTGCACTGAAAAACTTAGAATGTAAGAAACGCACAGTGTAGTACATAGTATATGAGTGAGTTGCACTGAAAAACTTAGAATATAAGAAACGCACATTGTAGTACATAGTATATGAGTGAGTTGCACTGAAAAACTTAGAATATAAGAAACGCACAGTGTAGTACATAGTATATGAGTGAGTTGCACTGAAAAACTTAGAATATAAGAAACGCACAGTGTAGTACATAGTATATGAGTGAGTTGCACTGAAAAACTTAGAATATAAGAAACGCACAGTGTAGTACATAGTATATGAGTGAGTTGCACTGAAAAACTTAGAATATAAGAAACGCACAGTGTAGTACATAGTATATGAGTGAGTTGCACTGAAAAACTTAGAATATAAGAAACGCACAGTGTAGTACATAGTATATGAGTGAGTTGCACTGAAAAACTTAGAATATAAGAAACGCACAGTGTAGTACATAGTATATGAGTGAGTTGCACTGAAAAACTTAGAATATAAGAAACGCACAGTGTAGTACATAGTATATGAGTGAGTTGCACTGAAAAACTTAGAATATAAGAAACGCACAGTGTAGTACATAGTATAAGAGTGAGTTGCACTGAAAAACTTAGAATATAAGAAACGCACAGTGTAGTACATAGTATATGAGTGAGTTGCACTGAAAAACTTAGAATATAAGAAACGCACAGTGTAGTACATAGTATATGAGTGAGTTGCACTGAAAAACTTAGAATATAAGAAACGCACAGTGTAGTACATAGTATATGAGTGAGTTGCACTGAAAAACTTAGAATATAAGAAACGCACAGTGTAGTACATAGTATATGAGTGAGTTGCACTGAAAAACTTAGAATATAAGAAACGCACAGTGTAGTACATAGTATATGAGTGAGTTGCACTGAAAAACTTAGAATATAAGAAACGCACAGTGTAGTACATAGTATAAGAGTGAGTTGCACTGAAAAACTTAGAATATAAGAAACGCACAGTGTAGTACATAGTATATGAGTGAGTTGCACTGAAAAACTTAGAATATAAGAAACGCACAGTGTAGTACATAGTATATGAGTGAGTTGCACTGAAAAACTTAGAATTTAAGAAACGCACAGTGTAGTACAAAGTATATGAGTGAGTTGCACTGAAAAACTTAGAATATAAGAAACGCACAGTGTAGTACATAGTATAT
The DNA here is from genome assembly GCF_978045245.1 of Mus caroli. Lineage (NCBI taxonomy): Eukaryota > Metazoa > Chordata > Mammalia > Rodentia > Muridae > Mus > Mus caroli. The sequence continues at coordinate 8,926,672 of NW_028227279.1, forward strand.
GAGTGAGTTGCACTGAAAAACTTAGAATATAAGAAACGCACAGTATAGTACATAGTATATGAGTGAGTTGCACTGAAAAACTTAGAATATAAGAAACGCACAGTGTAGTACATAGTATATGAGTGAGTTGCACTGAAAAACTTAGAATATAAGAAACGCACAGTGTAGTACATAGTATATGAGTGAGTTGAACTGAAAAACTTAGAATATAAGAAACGCACAGTGTAGTACATAGTATATGAGTGAGTTGCACTCAAAAACTTAGAATATAAGAAACGCACAGTGTAGTACATAGTATATGAGTGAGTTGAACTGAAAAACTTAGAATATAAGAAACGCACAGTGTAGTACATAGTATATGAGTGAGTTGCACTGAAAAATTTAGAATTTACTGAGAAACACGCATTACACGAAATGCACAGTGTAGTACATAGTATATGAGTGAGTTGCACTGAAAAACTTAGAATATAAGAAACGCACTGTGTAGTACATAGTATATGAGTGAGTTGCACTGAAAAACTTAGAATATAAGAAACGCACAGTGTAGTACATAGTATATGAGTGAGTTGCACTGAAAAACTTAGAATATAAGAAACCCACAGTGTAGTACATAGTATATGAGTGAGTTGCACTGAAAAACTTAGAATATAAGAAACGCACAGTGTAGTACATAGTATATGAGTGAGTTGCACTGAAAAACTTAGTATATAAGAAACGCACAGTGTAGTACATAGTATATGAGTGAGTTGCACTGAAAAACTTAGAATATAAGAAACGCACAGTGTAGTACATAGTATATGAGTGAGTTGCACTCAAAAACTTAGAATATAAGAAACGCACAGTGTAGTACATAGTATATGAGTGAGTTGCACTGAAAAACTTAGAATATAAGAAACGCACAGTGTAGTACATAGTATATGAGTGAGTTGCACTGAAAAACTTAGAATATAAGAAACGCACAGTGTAGTACATAGTATATGAGTGAGTTGCACTGAAAAACTTAGAATATAAGAAACGCACAGTGTAGTACATAGTATATGAGTGAGTTGCACTGAAAAACTTAGAATATAAGAAACGCACAGTGTAGTACATAGTATATGAGTGAGTTGCACTGAAAAACTTAGAATATAAGAAACGCACAGTGTAGTACATAGTATATGAGTGAGTTGCACTGAAAAACTTAGAATGTAAGAAACGCACAGTGTAGTACATAGTATATGAGTGAGTTGCACTGAAAAACTTAGAATGTAAGAAACGCACAGTGTAGTACATAGTATATGAGTGAGTTGCACTGAAAAACTTAGAATGTAAGAAACGCACAGTGTAGTACATAGTATATGAGTGAGTTGCACTGAAAAACTTAGAATATAAGAAACGCACATTGTAGTACATAGTATATGAGTGAGTTGCACTGAAAAACTTAGAATATAAGAAACGCACAGTGTAGTACATAGTATATGAGTGAGTTGCACTGAAAAACTTAGAATATAAGAAACGCACAGTGTAGTACATAGTATATGAGTGAGTTGCACTGAAAAACTTAGAATATAAGAAACGCACAGTGTAGTACATAGTATATGAGTGAGTTGCACTGAAAAACTTAGAATATAAGAAACGCACAGTGTAGTACATAGTATATGAGTGAGTTGCACTGAAAAACTTAGAATATAAGAAACGCACAGTGTAGTACATAGTATATGAGTGAGTTGCACTGAAAAACTTAGAATATAAGAAACGCACAGTGTAGTACATAGTAGATGAGTGAGTTGCACTGAAAAACTTAGAATATAAGAAACGCACAGTGTAGTACATAGTATATGAGTGAGTTGCACTGAAAAACTTAGAATATAAGAAACGCACAGTGTAGTACATAGTATAAGAGTGAGTTGCACTGAAAAACTTAGAATATAAGAAACGCACAGTGTAGTACATAGTATATGAGTGAGTTGCACTGAAAAACTTAGAATATAAGAAACGCACAGTGTAGTACATAGTATATGAGTGAGTTGCACTGAAAAACTTAGAATTTAAGAAACGCACAGTGTAGTACAAAGTATATGAGTGAGTTGCACTGAAAAACTTAGAATATAAGAAACGCACAGTGTAGTACATAGTATATGAGTGAGTTGCACTGAAAAACGTAGAATATAAGAAACGCACAGTGTAGTACATAGTATATGAGTGAGTTGCACTGAAAAACTTAGAATATAAGAAACGCACAGTGTAGTACATAGTATATGAGTGAGTTGCACTGAAAAACTTAGAATATAAGAAACGCACAGTGTAGTACATAGTATATGAGTGAGTTGCACTGAAAAACTTAGAATATAAGAAACGCACAGTGTAGTACATAGTATATGAGTGAGTTGCACTGAAAAACTTAGAATTTAAGAAACGCACAGTGTAGTACAAAGTATATGAGTGAGTTGCACTGAAAAACTTAGAATATAAGAAACGCACAGTGTAGTACATAGTATATGAGTGAGTTGCACTGAAAAACGTAGAATATAAGAAACGCACAGTGTAGTACATAGTATATGAGTGAGTTGCACTGAAAAACTTAGAATATAAGAAACGCACAGTGTAGTACATAGTATATGAGTGAGTTGCACTGAAAAACTTAGAATTTACTGAAAAACCCGCATTACTCGAAATGCACAGTGTAGTACATAGTATATGAGTGAGTTGCACTGAAAAACTTAGAATATAAGAAACGCACAGTGTAGTACATAGTATATGAGTGAGTTGCACTGAAAAACTTAGAATATAAGAAACGCACAGTGTAGTACATAGTATATGAGTGAGTTGAACTGAAAAACTTAGAATATAAGAAACGCACAGTGTAGTACATAGTATATGAGTGAGTTGCACTGAAAAACGTAGAATATAAGAAACGCACAGTGTAGTACATAGTATATGAGTGAGTTGCACTGAAAAACTTAGAATTTACTGAAAAACCCGCATTACACGAAATGCACAGTGTAGTACATAGTATATGAGTGAGTTGCACTGAAAAACTTAGAATATAAGAAACGCACAGTGTAGTACATAGTATATGAGTGAGTTGCACTGAAAAACTTAGAATTTACTGAAAAACCCGCATTACACGAAATGCACAGTGTAGTACATAGTATATAAGTGAGTTGCACTGAAAAACTTAGAATATAAGAAACGCACAGTGTAGTACATAGTATAAGAGTGAGTTGCACTGAAAAACTTAGAATATAAGAAACGCACAGTGTAGTACATAGTATATGAGTGAGTTGCACTGAAAAACTTAGAATATAAGAAACGCACAGTGTAGTACATAGTATATGAGTGAGTTGAACTGAAAAAATTAGAATTTAAGAAACGCACAGTGTAGTACAAAGTATATGAGTGAGTTGCACTGAAAAACTTAGAATATAAGAAACGCACAGTGTAGTACATAGTATATGAGTGAGTTGCACTGAAAAACTTAGAATATAAGAAACGCACAGTGTAGTACATAGTATATGAGTGAGTTGCACTGAAAAACTTAGAATATAAGAAACGCACAGTGTAGTACATAGTATATGAGTGAGTTGCACTGAAAAACTTAGAATTTACTGAAAAACCCGCATTACACGAAATGCACAGTGTAGTACATAGTATATGAGTGAGTTGCACTGAAAAACTTAGAATATAAGAAACGCACAGTGTAGTACATAGTATATGAGTGAGTTGCACTGAAAAACTTAGAATATAAGAAACGCACAGTGTAGTACATAGTATATGAGTGAGTTGCACTGAAAAACTTAGAATATAAGAAACGCACAGTGTAGTACATAGTATATGAGTGAGTTGCACTGAAAAACTTAGAATATAAGAAACGCACAGTGTAGTACATAGTATATGAGTGAGTTGCACTGAAAAACTTAGTATATAAGAAACGCACAGTGTAGTACATAGTATATGAGTGAGTTGCACTGAAAAACTTAGAATATAAGAAACGCACAGTGTAGTACATAGTATATGAGTGAGTTGCACTCAAAAACTTAGAATATAAGAAACGCACAGTGTAGTACATAGTATATGAGTGAGTTGCACTGAAAAACTTAGAATATAAGAAACGCACAGTGTAGTACATAGTATATGAGTGAGTTGCACTGAAAAACTTAGAATATAAGAAACGCACAGTGTAGTACATAGTATATGAGTGAGTTGCACTGAAAAACTTAGAATATAAGAAACGCACAGTGTAGTACATAGTATATGAGTGAGTTGCACTGAAAAACTTAGAATATAAGAAACGCACAGTGTAGTACATAGTATATGAGTGAGTTGCACTGAAAAACTTAGAATATAAGAAACGCACAGTGTAGTACATAGTATATGAGTGAGTTGCACTGAAAAACTTAGAATATAAGAAACGCACAGTGTAGTACATAGTATATGAGTGAGTTGCACTGAAAAACTTAGAATATAAGAAACGCACAGTGTAGTACATAGTATATGAGTGAGTTGCACTCAAAAACTTAGAATATAAGAAACGCACAGTGTAGTACATAGTATATGAGTGAGTTGCACTGAAAAACTTAGAATATAAGAAACGCACAGTGTAGTACATAGTATATGAGTGAGGTGCACTGAAAAACTTAGAATTTACTGAAAAACCCGCATTACACGAAATGCACAGTGTAGTACATAGTATATGAGTGAGTTGCACTGAAAAACTTAGAATATAAGAAACGCACAGTGTAGTACATAGTATATGAGTGAGTTGCACTGAAAAACTTAGAATATAAGAAACGCACAGTGTAGTACATAGTATATGAGTGAGTTGCACTGAAAAACTTAGAATATAAGAAACGCACAGTGTAGTACATAGTATATGAGTGAGTTGCACTGAAAAACTTAGAATATAAGAAACGCACAGTGTAGTACATAGTATATGAGTGAGTTGCACTGAAAAACTTAGAATATAAGAAACGCACAGTGTAGTACATAGTATATGAGTGAGTTGCACTGAAAAACTTAGAATATAAGAAATGCACAGTGTAGTACATAGTATATGAGTGAGTTGCACTGAAAAACTTAGAATATAAGAAACGCACAGTGTAGTACATAGTATATGAGTGAGTTGCACTGAAAAACTTAGAATATAAGAAACGCACAGTGTAGTACATAGTATATGAGTGAGTTGCACTGAAAAACTTAGAATATAAGAAACGCACAGTGTAGTACATAGTATATGAGTGAGTTGCACTGAAAAACTTAGAATATAAGAAACGCTCAGTGTAGTACATAGTATATGAGTGAGTTGAATGAAAAACTTAGAATTTAAGAAACGGACAGTGTAGTACATAGTATATGAGTGAGTTGCACTGAAAAACTTAGAATATAAGAAACGCACAGTGTAGTACATAGTATATGAGTGAGTTGCACTGAAAAACTTAGAATATAAGAAACGCACAGTGTAGTACATAGTATATGAGTGAGTTGCACTAAAAAAATTAGAATATAAGAAACGCACAGTGTAGTACATAGTATATGAGTGAGTTGCACTGAAAAACTTAGAATATAAGAAACGCACAGTGTAGTACATAGTATATGAGTGAGTTGCACTGAAAAACTTAGAATATAAGAAACGCACAGTGTAGTACATAGTATATGAGTGAGTTGCACTGAAAAACTTAGAATATAAGAAACGCACAGTGTAGTACATAGTATATGAGTGAGTTGCACTGAAAAACTTAGAATATAAGAAACGCACAGTGTAGTACATAGTATATGAGTGAGTTGCACTGAAAAACTTAGAATATAAGAAACGCACAGTGTAGTACATAGTATATGAGTGAGTTGCACTGAAAAACTTAGAATATAAGAAACGCTCAGTGTAGTACATAGTATATGAGTGAGTTGAATGAAAAACTTAGAATTTAAGAAACGTACAGTGTAGTACATAGTATATGAGTGAGTTGCACTGAAAAACTTAGAATTTACTGAAAAACCCGCATTACACGAAATGCACAGTGTAGTACATAGTATATGAGTGAGTTGCACTGAAAAACTTAGAATATAAGAAACGCACAGTGTAGTACATTGTATATGAGTGAGTTGCACTGAAAAACTTAGAATTTACTGAAAAACACGCATTACACGAAATGCACAGTGTAGTACATAGTATATGAGTGAGTTGCACTGAAAAACTTAGAATATAAGAAACGCACAGTGTAGTACATAGTATATGAGTGAGTTGCACTGAAAAACTTAGAATATAAGAAACGCACAGTGTAGTACATAGTATATGAGTGAGTTGCACTGAAAAACTTAGAATATAAGAAACGCACAGTGTAGTACATAGTATATGAGTGAGTTGAACTAAAAAAATTAGAATATAAGAAACGCACAGTGTAGTACATAGTATATGAGTGAGTTGCACTGAAAAACTTAGAATATAAGAAACGCACAGTGTAGTACATAGTATATGAGTGAGTTGCACTAAAAAACTTAGAATATCAGAAACGCACAGTGTAGTACATAGTATATGAGTGAGTTGCACTGAAAAACTTAGAATATAAGAAACGCACAGTGTAGTACATAGTATATGAGTGAGTTGCACTGAAAAACAGAATATAAGAAACGCACAGTGTAGTACATAGTATATGAGTGAGTTGCACTGAAAAACTTAGAATATAAGAAACACACAGTGTAGTACATAGTATATGAGTGAGTTGCACTCAAAAACTTAGAATATAAGAAACGCACAGTGTAGTATATAGTATATGAGTGAGTTTCACTGAAAAACTTAGAATATAAGAAACGCACAGTGTAGTACATAGTATATGAGTGAGTTGCACTGAAAAACTTAGAATTTACTGAAAAACCCGCATTACACGAAATGCACAGTGTAGTACATAGTATATGAGTGAGTTGCACTGAAAAACTTAGAATATAAGAAACGCACAGTGTAGTACATAGTATATGAGTGAGTTGCACTGAAAAACTTAGAATATAAGAAACGGACAGTGTAGTACATAGTATATGATTGAGTTGCACTGAAAAACTTAGAATATAAGAAACGCACAGTGTAGTACATAGTATATGAGTGAGTTGCACTGAAAAACTTAGAATATAAGAAACGCACAGTGTAGTACATAGTATATGAGTGAGTTGCACTGAAAAACTTAGAATATAAGAAACGCACAGTGTAGTACATAGTATATGAGTGAGTTGCACTGAAAAACTTAGAATTTACTGAAAAACCCGCATTACACGAAATTCACAGTGTAGTACATAGTATATGAGTGAGTTGCACTGAAAAACTTAGAATATAAGAAACGCACAGTGTAGTACATAGTATATGAGTGAGTTGCACTGAAAAACTTAGAATTTACTGAAAAACCCGCATTACACGAAATGCACAGTGTAGTACATAGTATATGAGTGAGTTGCACTGAAAAACTTAGAATATAAGAAACGCACAGTGTAGTACATAGTATATGAGTGAGTTGCACTGAAAAACTTAGAATATAAGAAACGCACAGTGTAGTACATAGTATAAGAGTGAGTTGTACTGAAAAACTTAGATTATAAGAAACGCACAGTGTAGTACATAGTATATGAGTGAGTTGCACTGAAAAACTTAGAATATAAGAAACGCACAGTGTAGTACATAGTATATGAGTGAGTTGAACTGAAAAACTTAGAATATAAGAAACGCACAGTGTAGTACATAGTATATGAGTGAGTTGCACTCAAAAACTTAGAATATAAGAAACGCACAGTGTAGTACATAGTATATGAGTGAGTTGAACTGAAAAACTTAGAATATAAGAAACGCACAGTGTAGTACATAGTATATGAGTGAGTTGCACTGAAAAACTTAGAATTTACTGAAAAACACGCATTACACGAAATGCACAGTGTAGTACATAGTATATGAGTGAGTTGCACTGAAAAACTTAGAATATAAGAAACGCACAGTGTAGTACATAGTATATGAGTGAGTTGCACTGAAAAACTTAGAATATAAGAAACGCACAGCGCACAGTGTAGTACATAGTATATGAGTGAGTTGCACTGAAAAACTTAGAATATAAGAAACGCACAGTGTAGTACATAGTATATGAGTGAGTTGCACTGAAAAACTTAGAATATAAGAACGCACAGTGTAGTACATAGTATATGAGTGAGTTGCACTGAAAAACTTAGAATATAAGAAACGCACAGTGTAGTACATAGTATATGAGTGAGTTGCACTGAAAAACTTAGAATATAAGAAACGCACAGTGTAGTACATAGTATATGAGTGAGTTGCACTGAAAAACTTAGAATATAAGAAACGCACAGTGTAGTACATAGTATATGAGTGAGTTGCACTGAAAAACTTAGAATATAAGAAACGCACAGTGTAGTACATAGTATATGAGTGAGTTGCACTGAAAAACTTAGAATATAAGAAACGCACAGTGTAGTACATAGTATATGAGTGAGTTGCACTGAAAAACTTAGAATATAAGAAACGCACAGTGTAGTACATAGTATATGAGTGAGTTGCACTGAAAAACTTAGAATATAAGAAACGCACAGTGTAGTACATAGTATATGAGTGAGTTGCACTGAAAAACTTAGAATATAAGAAACGCACAGTGTAGTACATAGTATATGAGTGAGTTGCACTGAAAAACTTAGAATATAAGAAACGCACAGTGTAGTACATAGTATATGAGTGAGTTGCACTGAAAAACTTAGAATATAAGAAACGCACAGTGTAGTACATAGTATATGAGTGAGTTGCACTGAAAAACTTAGAATATAAGAAACGCACAGTGTAGTACATAGTATATGAGTGAGTTGCACTGAAAAACTTAGAATATAAGAAACGCACAGTGTAGTACATAGTATATGAGTGAGTTGCACTGAAAAACTTAGAATATAAGAAACGCACAGTGTAGTACATAGTATATGAGTGAGTTGCACTGAAAAACTTAGAATATAAGAAACGCACAGTGTAGTACATAGTATATGAGTGAGTTGCACTGAAAAACTTAGAATATAAGAAACGCACAGTGTAGTACATAGTATATGAGTGAGTTGCACTGAAAAACTTAGAATATAAGAAACGCACAGTGTAGTACATAGTATATGAGTGAGTTGCACTGAAAAACTTAGAATATAAGAAACGCACAGTGTAGTACATAGTATATGAGTGAGTTGCACTGAAAAACTTAGAATTTAAGAAACGCACAGTGTAGTACATAGTATATGAGTGAGTTGCACTGAAAAACTTAGAATATAAGAAACGCACAGTGTAGTACATAGTATATGAGTGAGTTGCACTGAAAAACTTAGAATATAAGAAACGCACAGTGTAGTACATAGTATATGAGTGAGTTGCACTGAAAAACTTAGAATATAAGAAACGCACAGTGTAGTACATAGTATATGAGTGAGTTGCACTGAAAAACTTAGAATTTACTGAAACCGCATACACGAATGCACAGTGTAGTACATAGTATATGAGTGAGTTGCACTGAAAAACTTAGAATATAAGAAACGCACAGTGTAGTACATAGTATATGAGTGAGCTGCACTGAAAAACTTAGAATATAAGAAACGCACAGTGTAGTACATAGTATATGAGTGAGTTGAACTGAAAACTTAGAATATAAGAAACGCACAGTGTAGTACATAGTATATGAGTGAGTTGCACTCAAAAACTTAGAATATAAGAAACGCACAGTGTAGTACATAGTATATGAGTGAATTGCACTGAAAAACTTAGAATATAAGAAACGCACAGTGTAGTACATAGTATATGAGTGAGTTGCACTGAAAAACTTAGATTTACTGAAAAACACGCATACACGAATGCACAGTGTAGTACATAGTATATGAGTGAGTTGCACTGAAAAACTTAGAATATAAGAAACGCACAGTGTAGTACATAGTATATGAGTGAGTTGCACTGAAAAACTTAGAATATAAGAAACGCACAGTGTAGTACATAGTATATGAGTGAGTTGCACTGAAAAACTTAGAATATAAGAAACGCACAGTGTAGTACATAGTATATGAGTGAGTTGCACTGAAAAACTTAGTATATAAGAAACGCACAGTGTAGTACATAGTATATGAGTGAGTTGCACTGAAAAACTTAGAATATAAGAAACGCACAGTGTAGTACATAGTATATGAGTGAGTTGCACTCAAAAACTTAGAATATAAGAAACGCACAGTGTAGTACATAGTATATGAGTGAGTTGCACTGAAAAACTTAGAATATAAGAAACGCACAGTGTAGTACATAGTATATGAGTGAGTTGCACTGAAAAACTTAGAATATAAGAAACGCACAGTGTAGTACATAGTATATGAGTGAGTTGCACTGAAAAACTTAGAATATAAGAAACGCACAGTGTAGTACATAGTATATGAGTGAGTTGCACTGAAAAACTTAGAATATAAGAAACGCACAGTGTAGTACATAGTATATGAGTGAGTTGCACTGAAAAACTTAGAATATAAGAAACGCACAGTGTAGTACATAGTATATGAGTGAGTTGCACTGAAAAACTTAGAATATAAGAAACGCAAAGTGTAGTACATAGTATATGAGTGAGTTGCACTGAAAAACTTAGAATATAAGAAACGCACAGTGTAGTACATAGTATATGAGTGAGTTGCACTGAAAAACTTAGAATATAAGAAACGCACAGTGTAGTACATAGTATATGAGTGAGTTGCACTGAAAAACTTAGAATATAAGAAACGCACAGTGTAGTACATAGTATATGAGTGAGTTGCACTGAAAAACTTAGAATTTACTGAAAAACCCGCATTACACGAAATGCACAGTGTAGTACATAGTATATGAGTGAGTTGCACTGAAAAACTTAGAATATAAGAAACGCACAGTGTAGTACATAGTATATGAGTGAGTTGCACTGAAAAACTTAGAATATAAGAAACGCACAGTGTAGTACATAGTATATGAGTGAGTTGCACTGAAAAACTTAGAATATAAGAAACGCACAGTGTAGTACATAGTATATGAGTGAGTTGCACTGAAAAACTTAGAATATAAGAAACGCACAGTGTAGTACATAGTATATGAGTGAGTTGCACTGAAAAACTTAGAATATAAGAAACGCACAGTGTAGTACATAGTATATGAGTGAGTTGCACTGAAAAACTTAGAATATAAGAAATGCACAGTGTAGTACATAGTATATGAGTGAGTTGCACTGAAAAACTTAGAATATAAGAAACGCACAGTGTAGTACATAGTATATGAGTGAGTTGCACTGAAAAACTTAGAATATGAGAAACGCACAGTGTAGTACATAGTATATGAGTGAGTTGCACTGAAAAACTTAGAATATAAGAAACGCACAGTGTAGTACATAGTATATGAGTGAGTTGCACTGAAAAACTTAGAATATAAGAAACGCTCAGTGTAGTACATAGTATATGAGTGAGTTCCACTGAAAAACTTAGAATTTAAGAAACGGACAGTGTAGTACATAGTATATGAGTGAGTTGCACTGAAAAACTTAGAATATAAGAAACGCACAGTGTAGTACATAGTATATGAGTGAGTTGCACTGAAAAACTTAGAATATAAGAAACGCACAGTGTAGTACATAGTATATGAGTGAGTTGCACTGAAAAACTTAGAATATAAGAAACGCACATTGTAGTACATCGTATATGAGTGAGTTGCACTGAAAAACTTAGAATATAAGAAACGCACATTGTAGTACATCGTATATGAGTGAGTTGCACTGAAAAACTTAGAATATAAGAAACGCACATTGTAGTACATCGTATATGAGTGAGTTGCACTGAAAAACTTAGAATATAAGAAACGCACAGTGTAGTACATAGTATATGAGTGAGTTGCACTGAAAAACTTAGAATATAAGAAACGCACAGTGTAGTACATAGTATATGAGTGAGTTGCACTGAAAAACTTAGAATATAAGAAACGCACAGTGTAGTACATAGTATATGAGTGAGTTGCACTGAAAAACTTAGAATATAAGAAACGCACAGTGTAGTACATAGTATATGAGTGAGTTGCACTGAAAAACTTAGAATATAAGAAACGCACAGTGTAGTACATAGTATATGAGTGAGTTGCACTGAAAAACTTAGAATTTACTGAAAAACCCGCATTACACGAAATGCACAGTGTAGTACATAGTATATGAGTGAGTTGCACTGAAAAACTTAGAATATAAGAAACGCACAGTGTAGTACATAGTATATGAGTGAGTTGCACTGAAAAACTTAGAATATAAGAAACGCACAGTGTAGTACATAGTATATGAGTGAGTTGCACTGAAAAACTTAGAATATAAGAAACGCACAGTGTAGTACATAGTATATGAGTGAGTTGCACTGAAAAACTTAGAATATAAGAAACGAAAAGTGTAGTACATAGTATATGAGTGAGTTGCACTGAAAAACTTAGAATATAAGAAACGCACAGTGTAGTACATAGTATATGAGTGAGTTGCACTGAAAAACTTAGAATATAAGAAATGCACAGTGTAGTACATAGTATATGAGTGAGTTGCACTGAAAAACTTAGAATATAAGAAACGCACAGTGTAGTACATAGTATATGAGTGAGTTGCACTGAAAAACTTAGAATATAAGAAACGCACAGTGTAGTACATAGTATATGAGTGAGTTGCACTGAAAAACTTAGAATATAAGAAACGCACAGTGTAGTACATAGTATATGAGTGAGTTGCACTGAAAAACTTAGAATATAAGAAACGCTCAGTGTAGTACATAGTATATGAGTGAGTTGCACTGAAAAACTTAGAATATAAGAAACGCACAGTGTAGTACATAGTATATGAGTGAGTTGCACTGAAAAACTTAGAATATAAGAAACGCACAGTGTAGTACATAGTATATGAGTGAGTTGCACTGAAAAACTTAGAATATAAGAAACGCACAGTGTAGTACATAGTATATGAGTGAGTTGCACTGAAAAACTTAGAATATAAGAAACGCACAGTGTAGTACATAGTATATGAGTGAGTTGCACTGAAAAACTTAGAATATAAGAAACGCACAGTGTAGTACATAGTATATGAGTGAGTTGCACTGAAAAACTTAGAATATAAGAAATGCACAGTGTAGTACATAGTATATGAGTGAGTTGCACTGAAAAACTTAGAATATAAGAAACGCACAGTGTAGTACATAGTATATGAGTGAGTTGCACTGAAAAACTTAGAATATAAGAAACGCACAGTGTAGTACATAGTATATGAGTGAGTTGCACTGAAAAACTTAGAATATAAGAAACGCACAGTGTAGTACATAGTATATGAGTGAGTTGCACTGAAAAACTTAGAATATAAGAAACGCTCAGTGTAGTACATAGTATATGAGTGAGTTCCACTGAAAAACTTAGAATTTAAGAAACGGACAGTGTAGTACATAGTATATGAGTGAGTTGCACTGAAAAACTTAGAATATAAGAAACGCACAGTGTAGTACATAGTATATGAGTGAGTTGCACTGAAAAACTTAGAATATAAGAAACGCACAGTGTAGTACATAGTATATGAGTGAGTTGCACTGAAAAACTTAGAATATAAGAAACGCACATTGTAGTACATCGTATATGAGTGAGTTGCACTGAAAAACTTAGAATATAAGAAACGCACATTGTAGTACATCGTATATGAGTGAGTTGCACTGAAAAACTTAGAATATAAGAAACGCACATTGTAGTACATCGTATATGAGTGAGTTGCACTGAAAAACTTAGAATATAAGAAACGCACAGTGTAGTACATAGTATATGAGTGAGTTGCACTGAAAAACTTAGAATATAAGAAACGCACAGTGTAGTACATAGTATATGAGTGAGTTGCACTGAAAAACTTAGAATATAAGAAACGCACATGTAGTACATAGTATATGAGTGAGTTGCACTGAAAAACTTAGAATATAAGAAACGCACAGTGTAGTACATAGTATATGAGTGAGTTGCACTGAAAAACTTAGAATATAAGAAACGCACAGTGTAGTACATAGTATATGAGTGAGTTGCACTGAAAAACTTAGAATATAAGAAACGCAAAGTGTAGTACATAGTATATGAGTGAGTTGCACTGAAAAACTTAGAATATAAGAAACGCACAGTGTAGTACATAGTATATGAGTGAGTTGCACTCAAAAACTTAGAATATAAGAAACGCACAGTGTAGTACATAGTATATGAGTGAGTTGCACTGAAAAACTTAGAATATAAGAAACGCACAGTGTAGTACATAGTATATGAGTGAGTTGCACTGAAAAACTTAGAATTTACTGAAAAACCCGTATTACACGAAATGCACAGTGTAGTACATAGTATATGAGTGAGTTGCACTGAAAAACTTAGAATATAAGAAACGCACAGTGTAGTACATAGTATATGAGTGAGTTGCACTGAAAAACTTAGAATATAAGAAACGCACAGTGTAGTACATAGTATATGAGTGAGTTGCACTGAAAAACTTAGAATATAAGAAACGCACAGTGTAGTACATAGTATATGAGTGAGTTGCACTGAAAAACTTAGAATATAAGAAACGAAAAGTGTAGTACATAGTATATGAGTGAGTTGCACTGAAAAACTTAGAATATAAGAAACGCACAGTGTAGTACATAGTATATGAGTGAGTTGCACTGAAAAACTTAGAATATAAGAAATGCACAGTGTAGTACATAGTATATGAGTGAGTTGCACTGAAAAACTTAGAATATAAGAAACGCACAGTGTAGTACATAGTATATGAGTGAGTTGCACTGAAAAACTTAGAATATAAGAAACGCACAGTGTAGTACATAGTATATGAGTGAGTTGCACTGAAAAACTTAGAATATAAGAAACGCACAGTGTAGTACATAGTATATGAGTGAGTTGCACTGAAAAACTTAGAATATAAGAAACGCTCAGTGTAGTACATAGTATATGAGTGAGTTGCACTGAAAAACTTAGAATATAAGAAACGCACATTGTAGTACATAGTATATGAGTGAGTTGCACTGAAAAACTTAGAATATAAGAAACGCACAGTGTAGTACATAGTATATGAGTGAGTTGCACTGAAAAACTTAGAATATAAGAAACGCTCAGTGTAGTACATAGTATATGAGTGAGTTCCACTGAAAAACTTAGAATTTAAGAAACGGACAGTGTAGGACATAGTATATGAGTGAGTTGCACTGAAAAACTTAGAATATAAGAAACGCACAGTGTAGTACATAGTATATGAGTGAGTTGCACTGAAAAACTTAGAATATAAGAAACGCACAGTGTAGTACATAGTATATGAGTGAGTTGCACTGAAAAACTTAGAATATAAGAAACGCACAGTGTAGTACATCGTATATGAGTGAGTTGCACTGAAAAACTTAGAATATAAGAAACGCACATTGTAGTACATCGTATATGAGTGAGTTGCACTGAAAAACTTAGAATATAAGAAACGCACATTGTAGTACATCGTATATGAGTGAGTTGCACTGAAAAACTTAGAATATAAGAAACGCACAGTGTAGTACATAGTATATGAGTGAGTTGCACTGAAAAACTTAGAATATAAGAAACGCACAGTGTAGTACATAGTATATGAGTGAGTTGCACTGAAAAACTTAGAATGTAAGAAACGCACAGTGTAGTACATAGTATATGAGTGAGTTGCACTGAAAAACTTAGAATGTAAGAAACGCACAGTGTAGTACATAGTATATGAGTGAGTTGCACTGAAAAACTTAGAATATAAGAAACGCACATTGTAGTACATAGTATATGAGTGAGTTGCACTGAAAAACTTAGAATATAAGAAACGCACAGTGTAGTACATAGTATATGAGTGAGTTGCACTGAAAAACTTAGAATATAAGAAACGCACAGTGTAGTACATAGTATATGAGTGAGTTGCACTGAAAAACTTAGAATATAAGAAACGCACAGTGTAGTACATAGTATATGAGTGAGTTGCACTGAAAAACTTAGAATATAAGAAACGCACAGTGTAGTACATAGTATATGAGTGAGTTGCACTGAAAAACTTAGAATATAAGAAACGCACAGTGTAGTACATAGTATATGAGTGAGTTGCACTGAAAAACTTAGAATATAAGAAACGCACAGTGTAGTACATAGTATATGAGTGAGTTGCACTGAAAAACTTAGAATATAAGAAACGCACAGTGTAGTACATAGTATAAGAGTGAGTTGCACTGAAAAACTTAGAATATAAGAAACGCACAGTGTAGTACATAGTATATGAGTGAGTTGCACTGAAAAACTTAGAATATAAGAAACGCACAGTGTAGTACATAGTATATGAGTGAGTTGCACTGAAAAACTTAGAATTTAAGAAACGCACAGTGTAGTACAAAGTATATGAGTGAGTTGCACTGAAAAACTTAGAATATAAGAAACGCACAGTGTAGTACATAGTATATGAGTGAGTTGCACTGAAAAACTTAGAATATAAGAAACGCACAGTGTAGTACATAGTATATGAGTGAGTTGCACTGAAAAACTTAGAATATAAGAAACGCACAGTGTAGTACATAGTATATGAGTGAGTTGCACTGAAAAACTTAGAATTTACTGAAAAACCCGCATTACACGAAATGCACAGTGTAGTACATAGTATATGAGTGAGTTGCACTGAAAAACTTAGAATATAAGAAAAGCACAGTGTAGTACATAGTATATGAGTGAGTTGCACTGAAAAACTTAGAATATAAGAAACGCACAGTGTAGTACATAGTATATGAGTGAGTTGAACTGAAAAACTTAGAATATAAGAAACGCACAGTGTAGTACATAGTATATGAGTGAGTTGCACTCAAAAACTTAGAATATAAGAAACGCACAGTGTAGTACATAGTATATGAGTGAATTGAACTGAAAAACTTAGAATATAAGAAACGCACAGTGTAGTACATAGTATATGAGTGAGTTGCACTGAAAAACTTAGAATTTACTGAAAAACACGCATTACACGAAATGCACAGTGTAGTACATAGTATATGAGTGAGTTGCACTGAAAAACTTAGAATATAAGAAACGCACAGTGTAGTACATAGTATATGAGTGAGTTGCACTGAAAAACTTAGAATATAAGAAACGCACAGTGTAGTACATAGTATATGAGTGAGTTGCACTGAAAAACTTAGAATATAAGAAACGCACAGTGTAGTACATAGTATATGAGTGAGTTGCACTGAAAAACTTAGAATATAAGAAACGCACAGTGTAGTACATAGTATATGAGTGAGTTGCACTGAAAAACTTAGAATATAAGAAACGAAAAGTGTAGTACATAGTATATGAGTGAGTTGCACTGAAAAACTTAGAATATAAGAAACGAAAAGTGTAGTACATAGTATATGAGTGAGTTGCACTCAAAAACTTAGAATATAAGAAACGCACAGTGTAGTACATAGTATATGAGTGAGTTGCACTGAAAAACTTAGAATATAAGAAACGCACAGTGTAGTACATAGTATATGAGTGAGTTGCACTGAAAAACTTAGAATTTACTGAAAAACCCGCATTACACGAAATGCACAGTGTAGTACATAGTATATGAGTGAGTTGCACTGAAAAACTTAGAATATAAGAAACGCACAGTGTAGTACATAGTATATGAGTGAGTTGCACTGAAAAACTTAGAATATAAGAAACGCACAGTGTAGTACATAGTATATGAGTGAGTTGCACTGAAAAACTTAGAATATAAGAAACGCACAGTGTAGTACATAGTATATGAGTGAGTTGCACTGAAAAACTTAGAATATAAGAAACGCACAGTGTAGTACATAGTATATGAGTGAGTTGCACTGAAAAACTTAGAATATAAGAAACGCACAGTGTAGTACATAGTATATGAGTGAGTTGCACTGAAAAACTTAGAATATAAGAAACGCACAGTGTAGTACATAGTATATGAGTGAGTTGCACTGAAAAACTTAGAATATAAGAAACGCACAGTGTAGTACATAGTATATGAGTGAGTTGCACTGAAAAACTTAGAATATAAGAAACGCACAGTGTAGTACATAGTATATGAGTGAGTTGCACTGAAAAACTTAGAATATAAGAAACGCACAGTGTAGTACATAGTATATGAGTGAGTTGCACTGAAAAACTTAGAATATAAGAAACGCACATTGTAGTACATAGTATATGAGTGAGTTGCACTGAAAAACTTAGAATATAAGAAACGCACATTGTAGTACATAGTATATGAGTGAGTTGCACTGAAAAACTTAGAATATAAGAAACGCACAGTGTAGTACATAGTATATGAGTGAGTTGCACTGAAAAACTTAGAATATAAGAAACGCACAGTGTAGTACATAGTATATGAGTGAGTTGCACTGAAAAACTTAGAATATAAGAAACGCACAGTGTAGTACATAGTATATGAGTGAGTTGCACTGAAAAACTTAGAATATAAGAAACGCACAGTGTAGTACATAGTATATGAGTGAGTTGCACTGAAAAACTTAGAATATAAGAAACGCACAGTGTAGTACATAGTATATGAGTGAGTTGCACTGAAAAACTTAGAATATAAGAAACGCTCAGTGTAGTACATAGTATATGAGTGAGTTGCACTGAAAAACTTAGAATATAAGAAACGCTCAGTGTAGTACATAGTATATGAGTGAGTTCCACTGAAAAACTTAGAATTTAAGAAACGGACAGTGTAGTACATAGTATATGAGTGAGTTGCACTGAAAAACTTAGAATATAAGAAACGCACAGTGTAGTACATAGTATATGAGTGAGTTGCACTGAAAAACTTAGAATATAAGAAACGCACAGTGTAGTACATAGTATATGAGTGAGTTGCACTGAAAAACTTAGAATATAAGAAACGCACAGTGTAGTACATCGTATATGAGTGAGTTGCACTGAAAAACTTAGAATATAAGAAACGCACATTGTAGTACATCGTATATGAGTGAGTTGCACTGAAAAACTTAGAATATAAGAAACGCACATTGTAGTACATCGTATATGAGTGAGTTGCACTGAAAAACTTAGAATATAAGAAACGCACAGTGTAGTACATAGTATATGAGTGAGTTGCACTCAAAAACTTAGAATATAAGAAACGCACAGTGTAGTACATAGTATATGAGTGAGTTGCACTGAAAAACTTAGAATGTAAGAAACGCACAGTGTAGTACATAGTATATGAGTGAGTTGCACTGAAAAACTTAGAATGTAAGAAACGCACAGTGTAGTACATAGTATATGAGTGAGTTGCACTGAAAAACTTAGAATGTAAGAAACGCACAGTGTAGTACATAGTATATGAGTGAGTTGCACTGAAAAACTTAGAATATAAGAAACGCACATTGTAGTACATAGTATATGAGTGAGTTGCACTGAAAAACTTAGAATATAAGAAACGCACAGTGTAGTACATAGTATATGAGTGAGTTGCACTGAAAAACTTAGAATATAAGAAACGCACAGTGTAGTACATAGTATATGAGTGAGTTGCACTGAAAAACTTAGAATATAAGAAACGCACAGTGTAGTACATAGTATATGAGTGAGTTGCACTGAAAAACTTAGAATATAAGAAACGCACAGTGTAGTACATAGTATATGAGTGAGTTGCACTGAAAAACTTAGAATATAAGAAACGCACAGTGTAGTACATAGTATATGAGTGAGTTGCACTGAAAAACTTAGAATATAAGAAACGCACAGTGTAGTACATAGTATATGAGTGAGTTGCACTGAAAAACTTAGAATATAAGAAACGCACAGTGTAGTACATAGTATATGAGTGAGTTGCACTGAAAAACTTAGAATATAAGAAACGCACAGTGTAGTACATAGTATAAGAGTGAGTTGCACTGAAAAACTTAGAATATAAGAAACGCACAGTGTAGTACATAGTATATGAGTGAGTTGCACTGAAAAACTTAGAATTTAAGAAACGCACAGTGTAGTACAAAGTATATGAGTGAGTTGCACTGAAAAACTTAGAATATAAGAAACGCACAGTGTAGTACATAGTATATGAGTGAGTTGCACTGAAAAACTTAGAATATAAGAAACGCACAGTGTAGTACATAGTATATGAGTGAGTTGCACTGAAAAACTTAGAATATAAGAAACGCACAGTGTAGTACATAGTATATGAGTGAGTTGCACTGAAAAACTTAGAATTTACTGAAAAACCCGCATTACACGAAATGCACAGTGTAGTACATAGTATATGAGTGAGTTGCACTGAAAAACTTAGAATATAAGAAACGCACAGTGTAGTACATAGTATATGAGTGAGTTGCACTGAAAAACTTAGAATATAAGAAACGCTCAGTGTAGTACATAGTATATGAGTGAGTTCCACTGAAAAACTTAGAATTTAAGAAACGGACAGTGTAGTACATAGAATATGAGTGAGTTGCACTGAAAAACTTAGAATATAAGAAACGCACAGTGTAGTACATAGTATATGAGTGAGTTGCACTGAAAAACTTAGAATATAAGAAACGCACAGTGTAGTACATAGTATATGAGTGAGTTGCACTGAAAAACTTAGAATATAAGAAACGCACAGTGTAGTACATAGTATATGAGTGAGTTGCACTGAAAAACTTAGAATATAAGAAACGCACAGTGTAGTACATAGTATATGAGTGAGTTGCACTGAAAAACTTAGAATGTAAGAAACGCACAGTGTAGTACATAGTATATGAGTGAGTTGCACTGAAAAACTTAGAATGTAAGAAACGCACAGTGTAGTACATAGTATATGAGTGAGTTGCACTGAAAAACTTAGAATGTAAGAAACGCACAGTGTAGTACATAGTATATGAGTGAGTTGCACTGAAAAACTTAGAATATAAGAAACGCACATTGTAGTACATAGTATATGAGTGAGTTGCACTGAAAAACTTAGAATATAAGAAACGCACAGTGTAGTACATAGTATATGAGTGAGTTGCACTGAAAAACTTAGAATATAAGAAACGCACAGTGTAGTACATAGTATATGAGTGAGTTGCACTGAAAAACTTAGAATATAAGAAACGCACAGTGTAGTACATAGTATATGAGTGAGTTGCACTGAAAAACTTAGAATATAAGAAACGCACAGTGTAGTACATAGTATATGAGTGAGTTGCACTGAAAAACTTAGAATATAAGAAACGCACAGTGTAGTACATAGTATATGAGTGAGTTGCACTGAAAAACTTAGAATATAAGAAACGCACAGTGTAGTACATAGTATATGAGTGAGTTGCACTGAAAAACTTAGAATATAAGAAACGCACAGTGTAGTACATAGTATATGAGTGAGTTGCACTGAAAAACTTAGAATATAAGAAACGCACAGTGTAGTACATAGTATAAGAGTGAGTTGCACTGAAAAACTTAGAATATAAGAAACGCACAGTGTAGTACATAGTATATGAGTGAGTTGCACTGAAAAACTTAGAATATAAGAAACGCACAGTGTAGTACATAGTATATGAGTGAGTTGCACTGAAAAACTTAGAATATAAGAAACGCACAGTGTAGTACATAGTATATGAGTGAGTTGCACTGAAAAACTTAGAATATAAGAAACGCACAGTGTAGTACATAGTATATGAGTGAGTTGCACTGAAAAACTTAGAATATAAGAAACGCACAGTGTAGTACATAGTATATGAGTGAGTTGCACTGAAAAACTTAGAATATAAGAAACGCACAGTGTAGTACATAGTATAAGAGTGAGTTGCACTGAAAAACTTAGAATATAAGAAACGCACAGTGTAGTACATAGTATATGAGTGAGTTGCACTGAAAAACTTAGAATATAAGAAACGCAAAGTGTAGTACATAGTATATGAGTGAGTTGCACTGAAAAACTTAGAATTTAAGAAACGCACAGTGTAGTACAAAGTATATGAGTGAGTTGCACTGAAAAACTTAGAATATAAGAAACGCACAGTGTAGTACATAGTATATGAGTGAGTTGCACTGAAAAACTTAGAATATAAGAAACGCACAGTGTAGTACATAGTATATGAGTGAGTTGCACTGAAAAACTTAGAATATAAGAAACGCACAGTGTAGTACATAGTATATGAGTGAGTTGCACTGAAAAACTTAGAATATAAGAAACGCACAGTGTAGTACATAGTATATGAGTGAGTTGAACTGAAAAACTTAGAATATAAGAAACGCACAGTGTAGTACATAGTATATGAGTGAGTTGCACTCAAAAACTTAGAATATAAGAAACGCACAGTGTAGTACATAGTATATGAGTGAGTTGAACTGAAAAACTTAGAATATAAGAAACGCACAGTGTAGTACATAGTATATGAGTGAGTTGCACTGAAAAACTTAGAATATAAGAAACGCACATTGTAGTACATAGTATATGAGTGAGTTGCACTGAAAAACTTAGAATATAAGAAACGCACAGTGTAGTACATAGTATATGAGTGAGTTGCACTGAAAAACTTAGAATATAAGAAACGCACAGTGTAGTACATAGTATATGAGTGAGTTGCACTGAAAAACTTAGAATATAAGAAACGCACAGTGTAGTACATAGTATATGAGTGAGTTGCACTGAAAAACTTAGAATATAAGAAACGCACAGTGTAGTACATAGTATATGAGTGAGTTGCACTGAAAAACTTAGAATATAAGAAACGCACAGTGTAGTACATAGTATATGAGTGAGTTGCACTGAAAAACTTAGAATATAAGAAACGCACAGTGTAGTACATAGTATATGAGTGAGTTGCACTGAAAAACTTAGAATATAAGAAACGCACAGTGTAGTACATAGTATATGAGTGAGTTGCACTGAAAAACTTAGAATATAAGAAACGCACAGTGTAGTACATAGTATAAGAGTGAGTTGCACTGAAAAACTTAGAATATAAGAAACGCACAGTGTAGTACATAGTATATGAGTGAGTTGCACTGAAAAACTTAGAATATAAGAAACGCACAGTGTAGTACATAGTATATGAGTGAGTTGCACTGAAAAACTTAGAATATAAGAAACGCACAGTGTAGTACATAGTATATGAGTGAGTTGCACTGAAAAACTTAGAATATAAGAAACGCACAGTGTAGTACATAGTATATGAGTGAGTTGCACTGAAAAACTTAGAATATAAGAAACGCACAGTGTAGTACATAGTATATGAGTGAGTTGCACTGAAAAACTTAGAATATAAGAAACGCACAGTGTAGTACATAGTATAAGAGTGAGTTGCACTGAAAAACTTAGAATATAAGAAACGCACAGTGTAGTACATAGTATATGAGTGAGTTGCACTGAAAAACTTAGAATTTACTGAGAAACACGCATTACACGAAATGCACAGTGTAGTACATAGTATATGAGTGAGTTGCACTGAAAAACTTAGAATATAAGAAACGCACTGTGTAGTACATAGTATATGAGTGAGTTGCACTGAAAAACTTAGAATATAAGAAACGCACAGTGTAGTACATAGTATATGAGTGAGTTGCACTGAAAAACTTAGAATTTAAGAAACGCACAGTGTAGTACAAAGTATATGAGTGAGTTGCACTGAAAAACTTAGAATATAAGAAACGCACAGTGTAGTACATAGTATATGAGTGAGTTGCACTGAAAAACTTAGAATATAAGAAACGCACAGTGTAGTACATAGTATATGAGTGAGTTGCACTGAAAAACTTAGAATATAAGAAACGCACAGTGTAGTACATAGTATATGAGTGAGTTGCACTGAAAAACTTAGAATATAAGAAACGCACAGTGTAGTACATAGTATATGAGTGAGTTGAACTGAAAAACTTAGAATATAAGAAACGCACAGTGTAGTACATAGTATATGAGTGAGTTGCACTCAAAAACTTAGAATATAAGAAACGCACAGTGTAGTACATAGTATATGAGTGAGTTGCACTGAAAAACTTAGAATATAAGAAACGCACAGTGTAGTACATAGTATATGAGTGAGTTGCACTGAAAAACTTAGAATATAAGAAACGCACAGTGTAGTACATAGTATATGAGTGAGTTGCACTGAAAAACTTAGAATATAAGAAACGCACAGTGTAGTACATAGTATATGAGTGAGTTGCACTGAAAAACTTAGAATATAAGAAACGCACAGTGTAGTACATAGTATAAGAGTGAGTTGCACTGAAAAACTTAGAATATAAGAAACGCACAGTGTAGTACATAGTATATGAGTGAGTTGCACTGAAAAACTTAGAATATAAGAAACGCTCAGTGTAGTACATAGTATATGAGTGAGTTCCACTGAAAAACTTAGAATTTAAGAAACGGACAGTGTAGGACATAGTATATGAGTGAGTTGCACTGAAAAACTTAGAATATAAGAAACGCACAGTGTAGTACATAGTATATGAGTGAGTTGCACTGAAAAACTTAGAATATAAGAAACGCACAGTGTAGTACATCGTATATGAGTGAGTTGCACTGAAAAACTTAGAATATAAGAAACGCACAGTGTAGTACATCGTATATGAGTGAGTTGCACTGAAAAACTTAGAATATAAGAAACGCACATTGTAGTACATCGTATATGAGTGAGTTGCACTGAAAAACTTAGAATATAAGAAACGCACATTGTAGTACATCGTATATGAGTGAGTTGCACTGAAAAACTTAGAATATAAGAAACGCACAGTGTAGTACATAGTATATGAGTGAGTTGCACTGAAAAACTTAGAATATAAGAAACGCACAGTGTAGTACATAGTATATGAGTGAGTTGCACTGAAAAACTTAGAATGTAAGAAACGCACAGTGTAGTACATAGTATATGAGTGAGTTGCACTGAAAAACTTAGAATGTAAGAAACGCACAGTGTAGTACATAGTATATGAGTGAGTTGCACTGAAAAACTTAGAATATAAGAAACGCACATTGTAGTACATAGTATATGAGTGAGTTGCACTGAAAAACTTAGAATATAAGAAACGCACAGTGTAGTACATAGTATATGAGTGAGTTGCACTGAAAAACTTAGAATATAAGAAACGCACAGTGTAGTACATAGTATATGAGTGAGTTGCACTGAAAAACTTAGAATATAAGAAACGCACAGTGTAGTACATAGTATATGAGTGAGTTGCACTGAAAAACTTAGAATATAAGAAACGCACAGTGTAGTACATAGTATATGAGTGAGTTGCACTGAAAAACTTAGAATATAAGAAACGCACAGTGTAGTACATAGTATATGAGTGAGTTGCACTGAAAAACTTAGAATATAAGAAACGCACAGTGTAGTACATAGTATATGAGTGAGTTGCACTGAAAAACTTAGAATATAAGAAACGCACAGTGTAGTACATAGTATAAGAGTGAGTTGCACTGAAAAACTTAGAATATAAGAAACGCACAGTGTAGTACATAGTATATGAGTGAGTTGCACTGAAAAACTTAGAATATAAGAAACGCACAGTGTAGTACATAGTATATGAGTGAGTTGCACTGAAAAACTTAGAATTTAAGAAACGCACAGTGTAGTACAAAGTATATGAGTGAGTTGCACTGAAAAACTTAGAATATAAGAAACGCACAGTGTAGTACATAGTATATGAGTGAGTTGCACTGAAAAACTTAGAATATAAGAAACGCACAGTGTAGTACATAGTATATGAGTGAGTTGCACTGAAAAACTTAGAATATAAGAAACGCACAGTGTAGTACATAGTATATGAGTGAGTTGCACTGAAAAACTTAGAATTTACTGAAAAACCCGCATTACACGAAATGCACAGTGTAGTACATAGTATATGAGTGAGTTGCACTGAAAAACTTAGAATATAAGAAACGCACAGTGTAGTACATAGTATATGAGTGAGTTGCACTGAAAAACTTAGAATATAAGAAACGCACAGTGTAGTACATAGTATATGAGTGAGTTGAACTGAAAAACTTAGAATATAAGAAACGCACAGTGTAGTACATAGTATATGAGTGAGTTGCACTCAAAAACTTAGAATATAAGAAACGCACAGTGTAGTACATAGTATATGAGTGAATTGAACTGAAAAACTTAGAATATAAGAAACGCACAGTGTAGTACATAGTATATGAGTGAGTTGCACTGAAAAACTTAGAATTTACTGAAAAACACGCATTACACGAAATGCACAGTGTAGTACATAGTATATGAGTGAGTTGCACTGAAAAACTTAGAATATAAGAAACGCACAGTGTAGTACATAGTATATGAGTGAGTTGCACTGAAAAACTTAGAATATAAGAAACGCACAGTGTAGTACATAGTATATGAGTGAGTTGCACTGAAAAACTTAGAATATAAGAAACGCACAGTGTAGTACATAGTATATGAGTGAGTTGCACTGAAAAACTTAGAATATAAGAAACGCACAGTGTAGTACATAGTATATGAGTGAGTTGCACTGAAAAACTTAGAATATAAGAAACGAAAAGTGTAGTACATAGTATATGAGTGAGTTGCACTGAAAAACTTAGAATATAAGAAACGAAAAGTGTAGTACATAGTATATGAGTGAGTTGCACTCAAAAACTTAGAATATAAGAAACGCACAGTGTAGTACATAGTATATGAGTGAGTTGCACTGAAAAACTTAGAATATAAGAAACGCACAGTGTAGTACATAGTATATGAGTGAGTTGCACTGAAAAACTTAGAATTTACTGAAAAACCCGCATTACACGAAATGCACAGTGTAGTACATAGTATATGAGTGAGTTGCACTGAAAAACTTAGAATATAAGAAACGCACAGTGTAGTACATAGTATATGAGTGAGTTGCACTGAAAAACTTAGAATATAAGAAACGCACAGTGTAGTACATAGTATATGAGTGAGTTGCACTGAAAAACTTAGAATATAAGAAACGCACAGTGTAGTACATAGTATATGAGTGAGTTGCACTGAAAAACTTAGAATATAAGAAACGCACAGTGTAGTACATAGTATATGAGTGAGTTGCACTGAAAAACTTAGAATATAAGAAACGCACAGTGTAGTACATAGTATATGAGTGAGTTGCACTGAAAAACTTAGAATATAAGAAACGCACAGTGTAGTACATAGTATATGAGTGAGTTGCACTGAAAAACTTAGAATATAAGAAACGCACAGTGTAGTACATAGTATATGAGTGAGTTGCACTGAAAAACTTAGAATATAAGAAACGCACAGTGTAGTACATAGTATATGAGTGAGTTGCACTGAAAAACTTAGAATATAAGAAACGCACAGTGTAGTACATAGTATATGAGTGAGTTGCACTGAAAAACTTAGAATATAAGAAACGCACATTGTAGTACATAGTATATGAGTGAGTTGCACTGAAAAACTTAGAATATAAGAAACGCACAGTGTAGTACATAGTATATGAGTGAGTTGCACTGAAAAACTTAGAATATAAGAAACGCACAGTGTAGTACATAGTATATGAGTGAGTTGCACTGAAAAACTTAGAATATAAGAAACGAAAAGTGTAGTACATAGTATATGAGTGAGTTGCACTGAAAAACTTAGAATATAAGAAACGAAAAGTGTAGTACATAGTATATGAGTGAGTTGCACTCAAAAACTTAGAATATAAGAAACGCACAGTGTAGTACATAGTATATGAGTGAGTTGCACTGAAAAACTTAGAATATAAGAAACGCACAGTGTAGTACATAGTATATGAGTGAGTTGCACTGAAAAACTTAGAATTTACTGAAAAACCCGCATTACACGAAATGCACAGTGTAGTACATAGTATATGAGTGAGTTGCACTGAAAAACTTAGAATATAAGAAACGCACAGTGTAGTACATAGTATATGAGTGAGTTGCACTGAAAAACTTAGAATATAAGAAACGCACAGTGTAGTACATAGTATATGAGTGAGTTGCACTGAAAAACTTAGAATATAAGAAACGCACAGTGTAGTACATAGTATATGAGTGAGTTGCACTGAAAAACTTAGAATATAAGAAACGCACAGTGTAGTACATAGTATATGAGTGAGTTGCACTGAAAAACTTAGAATATAAGAAACGCACAGTGTAGTACATAGTATATGAGTGAGTTGCACTGAAAAACTTAGAATATAAGAAACGCACAGTGTAGTACATAGTATATGAGTGAGTTGCACTGAAAAACTTAGAATATAAGAAACGCACAGTGTAGTACATAGTATATGAGTGAGTTGCACTGAAAAACTTAGAATATAAGAAACGCACAGTGTAGTACATAGTATATGAGTGAGTTGCACTGAAAAACTTAGAATATAAGAAACGCACAGTGTAGTACATAGTATATGAGTGAGTTGCACTGAAAAACTTAGAATATAAGAAACGCACATTGTAGTACATAGTATATGAGTGAGTTGCACTGAAAAACTTAGAATATAAGAAACGCACATTGTAGTACATAGTATATGAGTGAGTTGCACTGAAAAACTTAGAATATAAGAAACGCACAGTGTAGTACATAGTATATGAGTGAGTTGCACTGAAAAACTTAGAATATAAGAAACGCACAGTGTAGTACATAGTATATGAGTGAGTTGCACTGAAAAACTTAGAATATAAGAAACGCACAGTGTAGTACATAGTATATGAGTGAGTTGCACTGAAAAACTTAGAATATAAGAAACGCACAGTGTAGTACATAGTATATGAGTGAGTTGCACTGAAAAACTTAGAATATAAGAAACGCACAGTGTAGTACATAGTATAAGAGTGAGTTGCACTGAAAAACTTAGAATATAAGAAACGCACAGTGTAGTACATAGTATATGAGTGAGTTGCACTGAAAAACTTAGAATATAAGAAACGCACAGTGTAGTACATAGTATATGAGTGAGTTGCACTGAAAAACTTAGAATTTAAGAAACGCACAGTGTAGTACAAAGTATATGAGTGAGTTGCACTGAAAAACTTAGAATATAAGAAACGCACAGTGTAGTACATAGTATATGAGTGAGTTGCACTGAAAAACTTAGAATATAAGAAACGCACAGTGTAGTACATAGTATATGAGTGAGTTGCACTGAAAAACTTAGAATATAAGAAACGCACAGTGTAGTACATAGTATATGAGTGAGTTGCACTGAAAAACTTAGAATTTACTGAAAAACCCGCATTACACGAAATGCACAGTGTAGTACATAGTATATGAGTGAGTTGCACTGAAAAACTTAGAATATAAGAAACGCACAGTGTAGTACATAGTATATGAGTGAGTTGCACTGAAAAACTTAGAATATAAGAAACGCACAGTGTAGTACATAGTATATGAGTGAGTTGAACTGAAAAACTTAGAATATAAGAAACGCACAGTGTAGTACATAGTATATGAGTGAGTTGCACTCAAAAACTTAGAATATAAGAAACGCACAGTGTAGTACATAGTATATGAGTGAATTGAACTGAAAAACTTAGAATATAAGAAACGCACAGTGTAGTACATAGTATATGAGTGAGTTGCACTGAAAAACTTAGAATTTACTGAAAAACACGCATTACACGAAATGCACAGTGTAGTACATAGTATATGAGTGAGTTGCACTGAAAAACTTAGAATATAAGAAACGCACAGTGTAGTACATAGTATATGAGTGAGTTGCACTGAAAAACTTAGAATATAAGAAACGCACAGTGTAGTACATAGTATATGAGTGAGTTGCACTGAAAAACTTAGAATATAAGAAACGCACAGTGTAGTACATAGTATAT